>NW_011494760.1:1096171-1109282 GCF_000754665.1 Bison bison bison | reverse complement strand
AAGTTGTTATTGGATCAAGAACATTTCTCATTGGACCTGTTGAGAAAGAGGTGGAGTAAGTTGTCAGAAGTGAAAAAGTGACACTGACATTCAAATATCAAGACATTGACATTCTAAAAGTTTTCTTCAGATAAAAAGAAGAAATGAGGAACGCATAGAGAAAAGGTATATGTAAGGATTAAGTAGAATTCTAGAAAGCATTTCAGTGATTGACAGAGGAACAGCAGATGTCATTGAAAACGAAAGACAGAACAAACGTGATTCTCATTTTTGTAAATTCAGGAAGTTAGCAGTTGAAGTAAGACAGAATATAGAGGTGGATCTAAAGTCCTGCTGAGTCATGGCCATGGTCAAAAGATGTTTAAATATGTTTTCTGAGCATGTTTAAAATATGCTTTCTGAGACCTATAAAGATGTGGGAAATTGTCTAATTTTTGTTGTGGGTAATAACAGGCAATTCTCCAAGGGCTCGTATTTTCTTTGTATGTGTGCATGCTTAGTCTCTCAGTCATGTCAGACTCTTTGTGCCTCCGTGAACTGTAACCTGTAAGTCTTCCTCTGTCCCTGGGATTTCCCAGGAAAGAATACCGGAGTGGGTTGTCATTCCCTTCTCCAGCAGATCTTCCTGACACAGGGATCAAACCTAGGTCTCCTGCATTGCAGGCAGATTTTTCACCATCTGAGCCACCAGGGAAGCCCCGTTTTCTTTCTTTGGGTATCCTTAATCCAAAGGGCAGGGAGGTAACTTTACACACATGCTACACCTGCTTCTAATGGATAATATTGGCCAAATGGAATGTTATTTCTTTACATCTGCACTCTGCCCAGATAAAATACTAGTAGCCTAGAGAGATAATGTATTGACTGTTTTTCAGGAAAAAAAAAAAAAATATATATAGATATATATATATCTACTATAAACTAATAAAACAATTATTACCATTGTGAAAAGAGAAAATTTCTTAGAAACTCTTGGTGGACAGTGAAGAGGGAAGGGTAGAAATAAGTTTGGGCAAAAAAGAGAGAAAAGCAAAAGGTGGAATTTGGAAAGAACTATGTCCTAGTGTTGAAAGAGTAGACTTGGGTATTGGAGAAGTAAGAGGCTCCATTAAAGCACTGTCATCATTATTTGTAGAGAGGAAAAGAATAGCAACAAAGAAGGAAGTTCATTTATGATAATTCTTGTTTGGTTCAAAATTTTAATTCAGGCTCATCTTATGTTTCAGATTATTCTATATGAGTTATGTTGTTTTTTAGTCGCTAAGTCATGTCTGACTCTTTTGCGACCCAAGACTTTATCCTGGCAGGCTCCTCTGCCTATGGGATTTCCGAGGAAAGAATACTGGAGTGGGTTGCCATTTCCTTCTGCAGGGGATCCTCCTGACCCAGGGATCAAACCCATGTCTCCTGCATTGGCAGATGGGTTCTTTGCCACTGTAACACCTGGAAAGCCAATAACTGATTAGACGTGACCGTTTTTAAATTAAACTTCATTTGCAACAATAGACAGAAAACCAGATTTCCCTGCAGATTTTATTTACAAGCCAAAGCAGTATAACCTTGCAAATTATGACGTCAGAGTTTTGTTTAGTTTCCTCCACCTCAGAAAAATATCAGTGTTAAATATCAGGCATTTGTTTAATGCAGAGTTTAGAGTTATACTTTTATGCATTTACCCTGCTATATGAAATTAATTAACATAGATGACCCCACCTAAGGAATATTTGAAAATGTATGAAGACATTTTTGTTGTCACAAGAATAGAAAGGCTCTACTAGGATAGAATGGGTGGGAGTGAGGATGATGAAAAACCACGAATGAATGGTAAGTTCTGCAAAACCAAAATGTTTCCACATACAGTTATAAGAGTAATGCACAAAGTGTTTTGGATCCTATCTCATCTGATAGAATAAACAAGATACATATGGGGACACAGGCTGAATTTGAAGCATGCGGAAAGTTGGTGGGGATGGTACAGTGAAGTCCTTGGTGAGGGCAGGCAAAGATGGAGAATTTATTCAGGGAAGCCCAAAGAAATAAGTGTCTGTCTTTCCCATATGTGGTCAATGTCAGGGTCCATTTTATTTACTTACAATAAGAATGAATATGGATAGATTTTATAGTGACAACTATGTATATTACTTGTATTACATCATTTTTGTTTGATTTTCCATAACAATCTATTAAAGGAAATGTTACTTTCTTTGCAGTATATTTCAACATTTTCAAGTAAGTTCAGTTAGACAAGGGGGAAGTTAGACATTTAAGTCTGCAATATTTATTATTCTCCTGTAGCCATTATTTTAATAGATTAACTTATTGGTTCCATTTTCTCATACTTAGTGGCTAACTAGTTTATCAGCTAAAAGTAATAGTCATGCCAAATTAAAGTAATGGAATATTGGTCATGTTACATAGACAATTTTTCATTATCATGCAGAATGAAGTTTCAACATTACAAGCTACTTAATCAGAATATGAATAAGTAGGACACCATCTTTATTGAAACAATTTCTCAAGATAAATTTTTCTCTAAGCATTTCAATACAATAGACCTTTCCCAGCTTGGTCCAGAACAAAATTATTTCCTGTACTCTGAGACATCACAGTCTTTCAAAACCACTGAGAGATAGATAAAATTCACTTAATAAAAGTGTTGAATAACTACATACCTTTAAAAATGACTTTTTAATAATTGCAAGAGAATGGCAAGTACAAAGCATGAAAATATTTTTAAAATCATGCGTTAATACAAAATGTCATTATTATTTACAGAACAGATACATTTGAATATTTTATTTTATTCTTACCAGTTTCCTCTTTTCCATATATGTCTATAACATGGATTTAATGATTTGAATTTGTCTCTAAATTACTCAAAACAAACTTTTGATAAAATGTATATAAAATATATAACTTACACCAGAGGAATTTTATTAAGGATTCAGGTCAGTTCAGTCACTCAGTCATGTCCAACTCTTTGCGACTCCATGGACTGCAGCACACCAGGCCTCCCTGTCCATCACCAACTACTGGAGTTTACTCCAACTCATGTCCATTGAGTTGGTGATGCCATCCAGTCATCTTGTCTTCTGTTGTCACCTTCTCCTCCTGCCTTCAATCCATCTTTCCCAACATCACAGTCTTTTCCAGTAAGTCAGTTCTTCACATCAGGTGGCCAAAGTATTGGAATTTCAGCTTCAGCATCAGTCCTTCCAATGAATATCCAGGACTGATCTCCTTTAGGATGGAATGGTTTGACTCCTTGCTGTCCAAAGGACTCTCAAGTGTCTTCTCCAACACCACAGTTCAAAAGCATCAGTTCTTCAGTGCTCAGCTTTCTTTGTGGTCCAACTCTCACATCCATACATGACTACTGGAAAAACCATAGCTTTGGCTAGATAGACCTTGGTCAGCAAAGTAATGTCTCTGCTTTTCAATATGCTGTCTAAGTAGGTCATAGCTTTTCTTCCAAGGAGCAAGTGTCTTTTAATTTCATGGCTGGACTCACCTTCCACTGTGATTTTGGTGCCCCTCAAAATAAAGTCTGTCACTTTATCCATAGTTTCCTCATCTATTTGCCATGAAGTGGTGGGACCAAATGCCATGATCTTTATTTTTTGAATGTTGAGTTTTAAGCCAACTTTTTCACTACCTTCCTTCACTTTCATCTAGAGGCTCTTTTGTTCTTGTTCACTTTCTGCCATAAGTGTGATGTTATTTTCGTATCTAAGGTTATTGATATTTCCCCCAACAATTTGGATTCCTGCACATTTCACATGATGTACTCTGCATATGATAAATAAGTGGGTTATTTTATTTAACCCACTTATTTAACTTGTATGTCTGGTTCTAACTGTTGCTTTTTGATCTGCATACAGATTCTCAGGAGGCAGGTAAGGTGGTCTGGTATTCCCACTTCTTGAAGAATTTTCCACGGTTTGTTGTGACCCATACAGTCAAAGGCTTTAGTGTAGTCAATGAAGCAGAAGTAGATGTTTCTCTGGAATTCTCTTGCTTTGTCTATGCTTCAACAGATGTTGGCAATGTGATCTCTGGTTCCTCTGCTTTTTCTAAATACAACTTGATTATCCTTATTAAGGATATCATTAGCATAATTCTGAAAAAAGAGTTATTTAATCATAAAATTTTTCAGATTTCCTATAAAAGAAGTGAACAAATTCTTCTCACAATATCTGTAATCACTAAAACATTTTTTACCTTTTCTTTTTCTGCTTGCTTTAAGTGGATTTTTTTACTTTAGAATTAATGGAAATATAACTTTGAATATAGAACATTAACTTGTAGTTAAAGTCAGACACATTAAATTGTAACAAAAATGTACCTGCATACAAAGAAAGTTGTTCATATGATAATGTTTAATTAAATGAAATAAGTTGTAATAATAGCATACAGGTTAACTGATCTGTATTTAACATGGAATAAGTATTTAAGCACAAGGAAATGACAGTCAACAGGAAAAGTTCACAACAGTCATGTTGATCTTTTGCAGTATTTTAGAGCTGTGCACTACTGCAAAGAACTGTGATGTGAGACTTAAATGTGGGTCACATATGTCTTTTAAGATCTTATAATAAAAAATAAAGTGAAGTCACTCAGTTGTGTCCAGCTCTTTATGACCCCATGGGCTGTAGCCTACCAAGCTCCTCCTTCCAAGGGATTTTCCAGACAAGAGTACTGGAGCGTGTTGCCATTTCCTTCTCCAGAGGATATTCCCAACCCAGGGATCAAACCTGGGTCTCCCACACTGTAGGCAGAAGCTTTACCATCTGAGCCACCATGGAAATCAGGTATAAAATCTTAATATAAAAAAAATTAAAAAGGAGCAGAGAAAATTAACTTTAATAATAAAATGCCTCAAATATATTCACTTCCATATCTAATCAACATAATAATATTGAGACATTTTATAGTCTTTTTTTTTTTCATACTAAGTCTTTGAAATCTGTTTGCATATTTTACATTTACAGCACTTCTCAATTTAGACTAAAGTACATTTCAAATATTATTTAGCCACTTGAGGCTAGTAGAGACCATGTTGGACAGATTCCTAAAGTGTTTCAATATACAAAGCCAGCTTTTAAAATGTTTTATCTTCACAAATTACTCTTACAGCCGTCTCGACTGTGTTGTTTCTTTTGTCATACCAAAATAGTATAAAACTTTTCTAGTGATAATGCCACTGGCCATTATTGAGCCAACTATAGGAAATGATCCAATTATCATTAACCAGTCATTGTCATTAAAAATTGTTATTGTTGTTGTTTATTTGCCAGTTAATGTCTGACTCTTTTGTAATTCCATGGATTGTAGCTGGCCAGGCTCCTCTGTCCATGGGATTCTACACATAGGAATAGTAGAGTGGGTTGCCATTTCCTTCTCCAGGGGATCTTCCCAACCCAAAGATCAAACCTGCATCTCCTGCATTGGTAGGTGGATTATTTACCACTGAGCCACTAGAGATGCCCACAACTAATTTTAAAAAATTTATATTAGAGTATTAAAAGTAGAATCTATAATGAGCCTATGTATATATAATCTTTTATGTATTATATACTATTTCTATAATAATATATAATATAATGTAAACATTGTCCTGTTACATAAGGTTAAACTTGGTCTGTAGTTTGATTATATATATAAAGGCATGATATCATCATTAAAATATATTAATTTAATCAGATTACAGATCAAGCTTAATCATATGTATAGGACGCTTTTGCATGAACTATTCAACAATCTGAAATAATTATTTACTTTATTCTAAAGTAAATAATTCTAAATAGATAGTTCTAAATAAATTAAAAAAACTATTTCTGATTAGAAAGTATTTCAAAGTATTTTACAAAATAGATTCATAGGGTATGGCATTTCATTTTAGATAGTATAGGTTTGTTTAAGGAATTCATATTTATTCTTTCTTTTGTTGTACTTGCTTTCCAATATTAACATTGTGACATTTACTTAGCTCTTATTTTTACAATTATTTATTTTCTACAAAATAAAAATCTGCTGGTTAGTTGTAATCTGCTGTAAAGTTGTTTTCCTTAGAGTGAAAAATCTGAAAGAACTAAACTATTCAATACTACGTATATGCTGAAGTCAATAATCTAAAATCTAGATGTCATATCAATAACATCCGCACCTTAGTTCAGATAATCTGTGCCTGCTCAGTCTTGTCTTACTCTTTGTGACCCAATGGATTGTAGTCCATCAGTCCCCTCTGCCTATGGGATTTCTCAGGCAAGAAGACTGGAGTGGGTTACCATTTCCTCTTCCAGAGGATCTTCCTGATCCAGGATTGAACCCACGTCTCCTGTATCTCCTGCATTGGCAGGAAGATTCTTTACTACTGAGTAATCTGTACTTAATTCAGTACAGATGCTTAAAATCAGTTTGACAGGTAAGACTTTGATTGGCAAAATTCCTTCTTAGATTTCTCAGTTTTGTTTTCTACTTTGTAGGAAACCATAAACTTTGTTTTTAAGAGTATAACATCATGTGAAAGCCTCAGCTTATATCACAGTGTGAGAACTAAGGGTGATCCACTGGGAAAAGATTGATTGGCAGAGAAAGCTGACTGATTAGAGGCTGCAGGATTTATAGGAAAACCAAGACTTAAATCCAGGGATTTCAGACAGGCTAACAACCTGGGAGCTTTTTTCAGAAAGACCAGACCAAGTTGCTGACCTGAAATCAATGGATATGTAACACCATGAGAACACAATCAGAGATGTCAACATATAATTTAAAAGTTACCCAGATAATCCATACAGTGAATACATTTCCCAGGGTAGGTGAGAGGTTGCTGTATCTGTTCAGATTCAAAGCACTTCAGGCTACTTAAGCCTGTGTACACAGATTGCTTGTGTTGTTGTGAATGATTGAGATTAAATGCTGTTAAATGAAAGGACTAATTTTTTTCCTTATATAAACAATGCACATATTTAAAGAAAATGATAATAAGTAATACTTATGTCTGCTTATTTTCTATGGTGAAATCCAAGATGGAAAATAATACAATTTAAATCATATATTTTTGCAATATTGTGTATATTCGGAGAAGGCAATGGCACCCCACTCCAGTACTCTTGCCTGGAAAATCCCATGGATGGAGGAGCCGGGTGGGCTGCAGTCCATGGGGTCGCTAAGAGTCGGACACGACTGAGAGACTTCACTTTCACTTTTCACTTTCATGCATTGGAGAAGGAAATGGCAACCCACTCCAGTGTTCTTGCCTAGAGAATCCCAGGGATTAGGGAGCCTGGTGGGCTGCTGTCTATGGGGTCGCACAGAGTCGGACACGACTGAAATGACTTAGCAGCAGTAGCGGAAGCAGCAGGATAAATAAAATTCTTCATAAGACAGAGGTGAGAGATGTCTCAGGTTAAATATGCTTTCAATATTTTTAGTTAAAAAATAAGCTGGAATCAAGATTGCTGGGAGAAATATCAATAACCTCAGATATGCAGAGGACACCACCCTTATGGCAGAAGGCAAAGAGAAACTAAAGAGCCTCTTGATGAAAGTGAAAGAGGGGAGTGAAAAAGCTGGCTTAAAACACAACATTCAAAAACTAAGATCATGGCATCTGGTCCCATCCCTTTACGCAAAAAAGATAAAAAAGTAGAAATAGTGACAGACTTTATTTACTTTGCCTCAAAATCACTGCAGATGGAGCTGTGAGTTTAACATGCTTGCTCCTTGAAAGAAAAGCTATGACAAACCTAGACAGCATATGAAAAAGCAGAGACATCACTTTGAGGACAAATGTTTATAGAGTCAAAGCTCTGGTTTTTCCAGTCATGTAAAGATGTGAGAGCTGGACTATAAAGAAGGCTGAGAGCTGAAGAATTGATACTTTTGAATTGTGATGCTGGAGAAGACCATTGAGAGTCCCTTGGACAGCAAGGAGATCAAGCCAGTTAATCCTAAAGGAAATCAATCCTGAAATTGCATAGAAAAGGTTAATGCTGAACCTGAAGCTCTAAGAGTTGGCACATGATACAAAGAGCCGACTCACTGGAAAACACCCTGATGCTGGAAAAGATTGAAGGCAGGAGCAGAAGGGGGTGACAGAGGATGAGATGGTTGGATGGCATCACTGATTCAAAGAACATGAGTTTGAGCAAACTCCAGAAGACAGTGAAGGACAGGGAAGCCTGGAGTGCTGCAGTTCATGGGGTTGCAAAGGGTCAGATATGACTTTGCAATTGAACATATATATATATATATATACACACACACACACACGTATATATATATATATCTACAGTCATAGATAAAATTATTAGAGGCATATCTACAGATCAACATGAAAAATTGCAATAACAAAATTGATACTAAACACTCAAGAAAAATACAGGTTAAAAAAAAACAGATTTTGCCGGAATAATCTGAATATTTCAGGCAAAAGCATTTAATTTCTTGTTTATTTAGGCCTATTCTAAAACGTCAAAGGTTAGTTCTGAGGAGTTACATATATTCCTCTTCTCTTTCAAAGGAAAAGCTATTTCTTATATTATACTCTGATCTATTAGGAAGAATAGACTTTTTCCAAAATTTGCATTTTTCTCTCTTTTAGATGCAAGACTTCCCCACAAAAAGCTTCATATCAAGGTAATTTGTGGAGATAAAGAGCAGAAACTATATAAAATTTACTGAGAAAATTTCTGTATCCTGGGCTAATGTAGTATTAACGTGGAAGAGAAGAGATATTTTTGAGAATATTAAAAAATATTAGGGAAAAGACCTGAAATATCAACTAACGATTGAAATTTCCTAAAGCTTCTATTAAAGTAGAAGTCATTCTGTTTCGAAGTTCTGGACACAAAGATTTTGATGTACTAACTCCTATAATACTTATAAACACTTTCTGAAAATATAGGTTAGAACTTTAGCAAAAAGAAATTGCTCTTTAAATAGGGACAAAATTAGAGAAGCAATCCAAAAATTCAGGATGATAAAAGCCATGGATGTTTAATATTATTTGACTTTCTGAAAAAAACGTTATATACATTTTGAGTAGATAACATATTATGTATATCAGTTCAGTTCAATCGCTCAGTTGTGTCTGACTCTTTGCGATCCCATGAATCGCAGCACGCCAGGCCTCCCTGTCCATCACCAACTCCCAGAGTTCACTCAGACTCACGTCCATCGAGTCAGTGATGCCATCCAGCCATCTCATCCTCTGTCGTCCCCTTCTCCTCCTGTCCCCAATCCCTCCCAGCATCAGAGTCTTTTCCAATGAGTCAACTCTTCGCATGAGGTGGCCAAAGTACTGGAGTTCCAGCTTTGGCATCATTCCTTCCAAAGAACACCCAGGGCTGATCTCCTTCAGAATATATATATACATCTATACATTTATCTATATATCTATATATATATTATTCACAATTCACTGACATTTTACTGAGATCAACTGTTTAGACTGAAGGTGGGGAGTAAAAGTAAATTCCCTTGAAAAGTGAAAAGGCAATATTTTAATATAGATAAAATGTCATCGAATTATCAAAATAAGTAATAGAACAATGGCACTACACATAGAAGATTTTCTTTGGAGTGGGATAACAGGTCCCATAAATGTCTGGTTTTCCTCATAATTTAATGTTTCTACATGATCCAAATGTAAGTGAATTTTGTATAGAATCTTTTAGCTTCTGGCTTTAAAACCCAAAATTTCAGTCTAATATGCACATAAACCTAGCTAAAATAATTTTAATCTGGCAAATAATGACATGAAAAAATAAACATTGCATTTGCTTTGGTCAATGTGAAAGCCATAGTGTTACAGAGAGCATTTTGATAATCAGAAGTTGTAGCTTCTTTTAAAGAAAATCTGACGATAGAAAACTGTGAAGAAAATATTTTTTGAAAAATTTGTTTCATTGACATAGTATATTGCAAATTCTTTCCCTTTTTTATATAAAATAAATTAGAGGATACAGAGTATTGATGACCCTAGGAGTAAAATAAATTATATATTTGCTAACAAATTAAGTTGAGCAAAGGTCCAAAGGGTGATTCAATTTAGCCATGCACCTCTTTGATCTTAATTGATTACCTAAAGCTTATTTGAAACAGGAAAAATAAAATCATTCAACATTACACTTACTATTAATCTCATTGGATAAATCTGAAAACAAAGTCACTGAAATTCCCTACTTAAACTCTTTGTTCTCTCTCTACAAAAAAATAAAAGTAACAATAATTGAGATATTTTGGGTTTTTAAATTCTGAGAGAATTCTTTCATTCCTTTGTGGAAGGGTATATAGCAAGCTAGCATAATAATGAACATGATTGATTCTAGATATTTTCATAATTCACAAATATTATAATTTGCTTACTTGACACATATATAACAATGACTTAATGGTCATTTCAGTTATTAATGCAATAAGTGGATCTTTAAATTATCTTAGCATTATATATTATGATCTCAATTCAATTATACTTTTTCCTTTTATCTGAGTTATGTTATTTTCTAAAGAAATTAAATCAATAGTCTGAATGCATATAAATGATAAAAATAAATAATAAATATTCAAATGATTGTCTTATATGAATATCCTCATTTTTTTGTGTGAGTCTTCTACTCAAAATCTTGTGTTGATGAATTTTTAGAATGAGAGTATTTTTATAATAAGAGTATTTTTAGAGCATGTTTTCCACTTTGATCTTCAGTATTTTTTTTCATATCCACCATTAATTTAGATGCTCTTTACTTTCATGAGTACAAAACACTGTTAAAATAAATAAATGTTTTAAATGATTCAGGATTTTATTAAAAACTACAGATCATTATTCCTTAAAACATATTTCTTTCACCTGAAACATATCCGGTATTTAAAATTCATGTTTAAAATGCAAAAGACAGGACATTCTTGCTCAAGACAAAATTATTTACCCATAAACAGTGGAAACGATATTACATTTAAAATATAAAAAGCCCTTAATGTATATGACTACTATTCACATAAAAAAACTTCAACTTGATGCACTTGAACGACATCTATTCTGTAACATATGACATAAGTGTAATTAACAAATAAAGATATCTTATATTGAAATCTGTATATGCTAAGCATACATCCATGAAACTTGTTGTTGATCAAAATAATTAGTACTTTAATTTCTCACTGAGTTGTGAACTTTCTGGAATTTCAAAGAATATATTTAGCCCTTTTCTGTTTGAGATTTAGAAATCCAAAGATTCTACTATGTTTCAGAAACTCTTAAGCATCTTTAAAGATTTTAACTTCCTAACGACTTCTATTCATTACAGTTCAGATAGTTATTAATTATACTCTTTAATTGAATGCTATTTTTAAAGAACCTTTCATATAGTAAAAACCTGGCAGACTTTCATGTTATACTTCATCACTTATTTGCTCTATAATTTTGCTGTATGTAAAGCATTTTCATTATTCTAAATAAAACACTTTTTTTTTTTAATTTCTAGGAGAAAACACCCATTGTTCATGTCATAGCAACTAATATAATTTAATCCTCAAATTAACCTTGAGATATTACTTTTTACATCTTAAAGACTAGGATATTGAGAATCAGTCAATGTCAAAAAGCACTATGGGCCAGATCCTGAGTTTCAACATGCTTCTCTCTGATAGTAACATTTTATAAATGGCAACACCATGCCTGTCTATAAAACCCAAACACAAAAGATCTAGGTTAAAAATGAAATGTGCAAAATCAGAAGAATTGATTACACATTTTATTTTCTAATAGCTATAATATTAATTAATGCTAAAAAAGTAATAAGAATGCTATATTTGTTTTTTAAATTTAATTATAACTTATGAAGGGACATAGTATCTCTATACTATTTAACAATTTGATTCTGAATACATATGACACATCACAAAATAAATACATGCTCATGATCTTTGTAGATTCCAAATATTTTAAGATAAAAAGCATTGAAATATTCTCTTATTTAAATCCCAAATATACATAATCATCAAAATCAAATTGAGCTATCAAAGATTTAAAGCAATTTCAGATCAGAATATCTGACTGATAGGTTTTAGATTTTATTTTTCCATTCTAGAAGAGGGGCACTTACCAGACACAATCCTATATATTCTATTTTAGCCAAACTAATTTTTCACTTAACAGTAAAAAAAAATCCATTTATTTAATATACTCCATTCAGGTTTTCCAACTGTTACCAAAAGTGGGGTCTGGTTGCTCACAACAAAGAGGCAAGGTTGGTGAAAAGGAAAGTTTGGTTTATTTCAGAGGTTGGCAAAGCAAGGTGTTTGAGATTGGGAATGATGGTGGCAGCAGGTGGAATTCACATCCAAAGGCAAGCTTTTATAAGTAGAGGGAGGGGCCTCATGTGGAAACAGCGCAGACAGCTCTGACAGTCATCTTGAAATTGGTCATCAGGGGTCTGATCTGTGTCATCTTGATTGTTTTAGATTGTTTTAGTTTGTCCTCAGTTCCAGAGTCAGTTTGTTCCCATTTCTTTGAGGCAAATTCTGGAAATTGTGGCAGTTTATGTTATGGCTACAGTCAAGTCATCATGTAGTTCTACCTAGTTCTTACAGTAGGCATGTAGCTAGGTGTGAGAGAGAAATGGGGCAGAGGCCAGGTGACAGGAAATCACCTCATCCATCTTGTAAGCAAGGGGGCCATAGACAGACAGAGGAAAGCAGGAACCTTTAGACGGATAGGAAATTGGTGATAAGAGTCTGAGTAGAAAACAAAGAAAGATTATATGCCAATAAAATGCACAACGTGGAAGAAATGGACAAATTCTTAGAAAAGTACAACTTTCCAAAACTCGACCAGGAAGAAATAGAAAATCTTAACAGACCCATCACAAGCACGGAAATTGAAACTGTAATAAAAAATCTTCCAGCAAACAAAAGCCCAGGTCCAGATGGCTTCACAGCTGAATTCTACCAAAAATTTAGAGAAGAGCTAACACCTATCCTGCTCAAACTCTTCCATAAAATTGCAGAGGAAGGTAAACTTCCAAACTCATTCTATGAGGCCACCACCACCCTAATACCAAAACCTGACAAAGATCCCACAAAAAAAGAAAACTACAGGCCAATATCA
>NW_011494760.1:1095256-1095729 GCF_000754665.1 Bison bison bison | reverse complement strand
AACCACTTGTAAAAGAATGAAACTAGACCACTTTCTAACACCATACACAAAATAAAACTCAAAATGGATTAAAGATCTAAACGTAAGACCAGAAACTATAAAACTCCTAGAGGAGAACATAGGCAAAACACTCTCTGACATACATTACAGCAGGATCCTCTATGACCCACCTCCCAGAATATTGGAAATAAAAGCAAAAATAAACACATGGGACCTAATTAACCTTAAAAGCTTCTGCACATCAAAGGAAACTATTAGCAAGGTGAAAAGACAGCCTTCAGAATGGGAGAAAATAATAGCAAATGAAGCAACCGACAAACAACTAATCTCAAAAATATACAAGCAACTCCTACAGCTCAACTCCAGAAAAATAAACGACCCAATCAAAAAATGGGCCAAAGAACTAAATAGACATTTCTCCAAAGAAGACATACAGATGGCTAACAAACACATGAAAAGATGCTCAACATCAC
>NW_011494760.1:1093904-1095156 GCF_000754665.1 Bison bison bison | reverse complement strand
TTTTGGAAGTTTTGGCCACAGCAATCAGAGCAGAAAAAGAAATAAAAGGAATCCAAATTGGAAAAGAAGAAGTAAAACTCTCACTATTTGCAGATGACATGATCCTCTACATAGAAAACCCTAAAGATTCCACCAGAAAATTACTAGAAATAATCAATGACTATAGTAAAGTTGCAGGATATAAAATCAACACACAGAAATCCCTTGCATTCCTATACACTAATAATGAGAAAACAGAAAGAGAAATTAAGGAAACAATTCCATTCACCATTGCAACGGAAAGAATAAAATACTTAGGAATATATCTACCTAAAGAAACTAAAGACCGATATATAGAAAACTATAAAACACTGGTGAAAGAAATCAAAGAGGACACTAATAGATGGAGAAATATACCATGTTCATGGATTGGAAGAATCAATATAGTGAAAATGAGTATATTACCCAAAGCAATTTATAGATTCAACGCAATCCCTATCAAGCTACCAACAGTATTCTTCACAGAGCTAGAACAAATAATTTGACAATTTGTATGGAAATACAAAAAACCTCGAATAGCCAAAGCGATCCTGAGAAAGAAGAATGGAACTGGAGGAATCAACCTACCTGACTTCAGGCTCTACTACAAAGCCACAGTTATCAAGACAGTATGGTACTGGCACAAAGACAGAAATATTGATCAATGGAATAAAATAGAAAGCCCAGAGATAAATCCACGCACCTATGGACACCTTATCTTTGACAAAGGAGGCAAGAATATACAATGGATTAAAGACAATCTCTTTAACAAGTGGTGCTGGGAAATCTGGTCAACCACTTGTAAAAGAATGAAACTAGACCACTTTCTAACACCATACACAAAAATAAACTCAAAATGGATTAAAGATCTAAACGTAAGACCAGAAACTATAAAACTCCTAGAGGAGAACATAGGCAAAACACCTCTGACATACATTACAGCAGGATCCTCTATGACCCACCTCCCAGAATATTGGAAATAAAAGCAAAAATAAACACATGGGACCTAATTAACCTTAAAAGCTTCTGCACATCAAAGGAAACTATTAGCAAGGTGAAAAGACAGCCTTCAGAATGGGAGAAAATAATAGCAAATGAAGCAACCGACAAACAACTAATCTCAAAAATATACAAGCAACTCCTACAGCTCAACTCCAGAAAAATAAACGACCCAATCAAAAAATGGGCCAAAGAACTAAATAGACATTTCTCCAAAGAAGACATACAGATGGCT
>NW_011494760.1:1093030-1093804 GCF_000754665.1 Bison bison bison | reverse complement strand
TAATAAATGCTGGAGAGGGTGTGGAGAAAAGGGAACCCTCTTACACTGTTGGTGGGAATGCAAACTAGTACAGCCACTATGGAGAACAGTGTGGAGATTCCTTAAAAAACTGGAAATAGAACTGCCTTATGATCCAGCAATCCCACTGCTGGGCATACACACTGAGGAAACCAGAAGGGAAAGAGACACGTGTACCCCAATGTTCATTGCAGCACTGTTTATAATAGCCAGGACATGGAAGCAACCTAGATGTCCATCAGCAGATGAATGGATAAGAAAGCAGTGGTACATATACACAATGGAGTATTACTCAGCCATTAAAAAGAATACATTTGAATCTGTTCTAATGAGGTGGATGAAACTGGAGCCTATTATACAGAGTGAAGTAAGCCAGAAGGAAAAACATAAATACAGTATACTAACACACATATATGGAATTTAGAAAGATGGTAACAATAACCCGGTGTACGAGACAGCAAAAGAGACAATGATGTATAGAACAGTCTTATGGAGTCTGTGGGAGAGGGAGAGGGTGGGAAGATTTGGGAGAATAGCATTGAAACATGTAAAATATCATGTAAGAAACGAGTTGCCAGTCCAGGTTCGATGAACGATACTGGATGCTTGGGGCTAGTGCACTGGGACGACCCAGAGGGATGATATGGGGAGGGAGGAGGGAGGAGGGTTCAGGATGGGGAACACATGTATACCTGTGGCAGATTCATTTTGATATTTGGCAAAACTAATACAATTATGTAAAGTTTAAAAATAAAA
>NW_011494760.1:1070253-1092930 GCF_000754665.1 Bison bison bison | reverse complement strand
TAACAAATTAATAGTAAAAGTTTAAAAATAAAAATAAAAATAAGAAAAAAAAAAAAGAAAGAAGAGAAAAAAAAGAAAACAAAGAAAGGTAGGGAAAGTAAGAATCTCCTGCATCCAAATGTAGCTGTTGTTCATTGTGCTCTTCTTACAACAGAATTAGCCTTACAGATAAGAAGTACTCATCAGGCACCAAAAGACACTATGACACTTCTGATCAAAGCTAATTGGGGACAGAAACCCCTTCTCCCCATGGGAACATGGAGCTGGGATGAAAAATCACAGAATATCACCTCCAAGCCTCTCCTTGCCCAGTGAATATTCCACCCCTTCACTTGTATGCCACTCATAATCGACTTGCCAAAGGAACCCAGGGCAACAGCTCTTAACTGTCTGCCTGCTCTCCCTCTGAGAGTGTGAAAAGTGTGTGTGAAATGTTAGTTGCTCAGTTGTGTCTGACTCTTTGTGATCCCATGGACTGTATCCCACCAGGCTTCTCTGTCCATGAGATTCTCCAGGCAAGAATACTGGAGTGGGTAGCCATTCCTTTTTCCAGGGGATCGTCCCAACTCAGGTATTGAACCTGGAATGCCTGCATTGCAGTCAGATTCTTTACCATCTGAGCCACCAGGGAAGTGTGTATCTTTGCTTAAATAAACTTTACTTTCTGAACATCTTTGCTTCATCTCTGAATTCTTTTGCATTGAAGAAGGAACATCAAGTTCATTGGCACCAGTGGGCCTACAAAGCAGCTCAAAGGATATTACTCAGAATATCACCTACAGTACTTGAAGAAGATCTAAAAGTGCTTGACTTTGTTTAATGACAAAACTATTATTAGTTTGTCCTGTTTGAATGTTTTCCTCTGTTTCTGCATTTTCTGCCTTATCTGATTAAATATGTTCTGTGACTAAAGTTTTTCCACAGACAAAAGGCAGGCAGAAGAAAGCTGGGGGAGAACCATGAAGCCCTGCTCCATTTTACAAGCACATCTCCAAATAATGGAGAAGAAACAGGTTCTGTCCTTCCATACATGCACTCTACTATCAGGTCAGTTCAGTTCAGTTGCTCAGTCCTGTCCATCTCTTTGCAACCCCATGGACCACAGCACACCAGGCTTCCCTGTCTGTCACCAACTCCCAGAGCTTGCTCAAAGTTGTGTCTGTTGAGTCAGGATGCCATCCAACAATCTCATCCTATGTCATCCCCTTCTCCTCTTGCCTTCAATCTTTCCCAGCATCAGGGTCTTTTCTAGTGAATCAGTTCTTTGCCATCAGGTGGCCAAAGTATTGGAGTTTCAGCTTCAACATCAGTCCTTCCAATGAATATTCAGGACTGATCTCCTTTAGGATAAATGATTTAATCTCCTGCAGTCCAAGGGACTCTCAAGAGTCTTCTCCAGCACCACAGTTCAAAAGCAACAATTCTTCAGTGCTCGGCTTTCTTTATAGGGTCACTCTCACATCCATATGTGACTACTGGAAAAACCATATCTTTGATTAGACTGCTTCCCCATCTATGCACCATGAAGTGATGGGACTGGATGCCATGGTCTTAGTTTTCTGAATGTTAAGCTTTAAGACAGCATTTTCACTCTCTTCTTTTACTTTCATCAAGAGGCTCTTTAGTTCCTCTTCACTTTCTGCCATAACGTGGTGTCATCTGCACATCTGAGATTGTTAATATTTCTCTCGGCAATCTTGATTCTAGCTTGTGCTTCATCCAGGCTTGCATTTCACATGATGTACTCTGTGTATAAGTTAGATAAGTAGGGAGACAATATATAGCCTCAATGTACTCCTTTCCGAATTTGGAACCAGTCTGTTGTTCTATGTCCAGTTCTAACTGTTGCCTCTTGACCCACACTCTACTATAGAAACTGAAAAAAAGAAAGTGAAGTTGCTCAGTAGTGTCTGACTCTTTGCCACCCCATAGCCTACCACGCTCCTCCATCTGTTTAATTCTCCAGGCAAGAATACTGGAGAGGGTTGCCATTTTCTTCTCCAGGAGATCTTCCCAACCCAGGGATCGAACCCAGGTCTTCCGCATTGCAAGCAGAAACTCTACTATACAACACCTTAAATGCAAATTGCCTGGAGATAGGAAGATCCCCTAGAGGAGGACATGGCAACTCACTTCAGTATTCATGCCTGTATAATCCCATGGACAGAAGAACTTGGTGGGCTACAGTCCATAAGGTCGTAAAGAGTCAGACAAGACTGAAGTGACTTAGCATGCAGTCACACATGGTTCATGACTGATAGGTTCAGGCTTAATATGCTGAGGCAGGTAATTGCATCCTTAGTTTCAGAAGACATGATGATAATATCACTAGATATCTTAGAATATTTGCCAAAAAGTTTTATTAGAGAAATCATACTTTCTTATAGCTAAATAAAAGCTTCTTCATCTGTTTTAAGCAAAGACTTCATTTTCAATGCAATTTTGGGAAAGAGAACATTGTTCTATCTTTGTATATTTGAGAATATTTTTTAAGAAATTATCTGCTTATTTCCTTGGTGTGTATTGATGTATGGCAAAACCAATACAATATTGTAAAGTAATTAGCCTCCAATTAAAATTAAAAAAATAAATTAAAAAATCTGCTTAATAGTAATTTATGCTACTTTTACTTATCTTTAAATGTTTTCTTTGAATTTACATAAACTCTTTCCAAGATATTCATTTCCAAAATATTGTGGCAAATGAAATATAACTGCCTAGGATTCTTTTTAATTACAGTTTTTATAGGAAGAATATTTTTGCATCTTAAATTATGACACTGAACACATAAGTTATCTTGAAAGGAATCACTTTGGAAATATCTTGTTTTAAAAGCTAAAACCAAATACCCAAAACACATTTTTAAATTATTTTGGTTTATTACAGTATTTATTACAATTAAGCTTATCTAACATTTCCATTACAATTTAGCTTGAAATAGAAATCTTTAGAATCTTGAGTTTTAAAGCCCTAGAAACTGAATAACTATAAACTCAAGTTTTAATGTCTAATTGACACTAAAGTTTAAAAATTAGAAATTTGACACCTATGGTGCGTAATATTGTATAATATGCAACTAAACTTCAGTAAAAACAAAATTAACTTAAAAAAGTAAGAAATAGGAAGTGGGCACTTATAGCTCTTGAATTGAAACCTTCTAGCTATGCTTAATTTTCAGCAGCAAAAGATTAAAAATAGTTTTAAAAGTCAATAAGTTTACATTTAAAATATACTGGATGAAGTAGTGCTTACTACTATATTAGAATTTAATGTAGTCCAATTTGTGGGAAATTATAAGAGTTAAAAAGTATAATTCTTTACTTATTCATTTGAGTTTGGTAAATCTTAACAAAATGCATGAAGAATAAATTACTGTTCCTAATTGCTCTCTTCAAGACTGCAATCATTTCCTCCAGTATTCAGAGAAGGAAAATGCATATTATACCTATGAAATTGCAGAACTGTGCTAATCACCTGCATAATAACAAAAGCAAGTTTCCATAATCTGTTAATAAGTTCTAAAATCTGTTTTCATAATCCTTTTGCTATTGATTAAGATCTTTATGGGCTGAATATATTCCACACAAACCATAAAGAAGGACTTTTTCTCCATAAAGCCCTGAAATATATGAACATGCTTAAACTGCATCAGTTGAATAGGCCATCACATATGAATCAAGACACATTTGTACTACACAAATTTTGCTGCTGTCTAGAATAATTTTCTAATATATAATAATGCAACTTTTGCATTCTCCTAGATTTGCAATTTTTGAGACAGCAAGATATACATTTTTAAAAGATTTTTTTTTAACGTGGACCATTTTTAAAGTCTTGATTGAATTTGTTACAACATTGCTTCTGTTTTATGTTTCCTGGCTACAAGGCAAGTGGAATCTTAGCTCTCCAACCAGGGGTCAAATCCTCACTGTCTGTTTTGGAAGGTGAAGTCTTAACCACTGGACTGCAAGGGCAGTTATGAGATAGGCATATTTTCTGTCAGGAATTCTTTTGCTTTTCAGAATGCATTGTGTTCTGTTGAATACTATTGAATACTGTTCTGTTGGATCACTGATTGAGGTGTGTGTTCACTAGCTCAATTTATGTAAAAATGGAGGAAACCTTGAAGAAAATGTTACTTGTACATAATTAATAATTATAGAAATATATTACATGAACTATGTTATGAATCTTAAGTAAGACAAAATGTTCTGTTATATTTTACAGTGTAAAATATGTAATCTCTGTGAGAGAATTTGTTGTCCTTGTTTTTAACTGTATCCTTGGCACTTAGAACATTGCTTGGGACATAGTAAATATCTAATGATTATGAGTGAAATACCTAGTTCCAGTCCAGAGTTTAGTTTTAGCAAAAGAAAACTGGTATTTTTTTAGCATATATTTGTGAGTGTAAATTATATTTTGAAAAGAGTAGACTGTTCTATCTTTAAAAAGTGAGTTCTATAAATCTCTCAGTTGCTCTGGAAGTAATCCTAGTCATGAAAATTATAACTTACCTTTGAAAGTGAAAGTGTTAATCACTCAGTCATATTTCGACTCTTTGCAACCCCATGGACCATAGCCCACTGGGTTCCTCTGTCCATGGGATTCTCCAGGCAAGTACACTGGAGTGGGTGGCCATTCCCTTCTCCAGGGCATCTTCCCAACCCAGGGACTGAACCCACATCTCCTCCATTGCAGGTGGATTCCTTACCACTGAGCAACCAGGGAAGCCCAACTTCCCTTTAACATAACCTTAAATTTTCAACAAGTGTTGCTTAATTATTACCATAGTTAGTTAGGTTGAAAAGCTGTGTTCTAAGGGAAAAAAAAAAAAAACACTAAAACTTAAATTTATAAGCACTAAAGGTTTCCTAACTGTAAATATAAATCCAAAAAGTATAAAAGAAGATAAAACCAAATAAGAAAAAAGAAAAAAAAAATACTTTGAAATGCTTCAAATGAGACAGCTTTATATAAAAAAAAATCAATATGCTGAAGAAATGTTTTCCAGGTAACTGAATCTAAAATGAAAGAAAACAGCGTTATACTTTGGCATGAGGTTTTTTACATTTAAATTGATAAAAGAGTTTGGTAAATTCTTTTTCTTTGTCTTGATTTCTTTAAGTAACAACTATATTAGAAAATAACTCTAAATAAAATCCAATTCTGCTTTAGTGATATCGCTTATAATGTGTCTTCTGGTTTCCCACCATATTTAGGGAAAAAAATCCTACTTATTTTATCATTTCTCTCATGCTCAGTCACTAAGTCACATCCTAGTCTTTGTGATATCATGCACTGTAGCCTGCCAGGTTCCTCTGCCCATTGGATTGTCTAGGCAAGAATACTAGAGCGGGTTGTTATTTCCTTCTCCAGGGTATCTTCTCCATCCAGGGATCAAACCCATGTCTCCTGCATTTGCAGGCATATTCTTTACTACAGAGCCACCTGGGAAGCCTTTATTTTTATCTTATTTATTCATAACATTTTCTGTGGTCTATAAGTGGTCCTGTATGTATGATCAAGACCTTACTCAGACCTTAGATATTTCTCTAGTCTCACCTCCTTCCTCTCTAACTCTGCCTGGATTCCCTCTTCCTGGATTATTGCTTGCCAAACTCTGCTTCGTACGTATTAATACTTCCCCTGATTATGTGGATAATTTACTCTATTTCATTCAAGTTTCTGCTACACTGTCAGCTTTGCAGTGAGGCATTCTTTCATCACATTGCTAAAGGGATGCCCTGCTCACCATCTTCTTGTTCTACTTTAGTTTTAAACTTAAGCATGACCTAACACACAGGGGCAAAAGACTGTGCCGTTACGAGGTAAACTGCAGGAGTCCAAAAGCTTACCTGTTCATCAGTAAATCCTCAGTGGTGAAGACTGTTTCAGGCACAAAATTTTCTAAAAGTGCTTGTTGAATTAAATAAATGGTTTGATTTGTTCAAATGGAGATGATCAAATACTAAGTATTGTGTATCAAAGTGCATATATACAAGCATACATACATGTAAGGTCTCCAAATTATGATGGTTTGACTTCACTTTGGAATTATGGGAAAGTGATAAACATTAGTAGAAACAATACTTCGAATTTTGAGCCATAATCTTTTCCAGAGTAAATACTGGGCAGAGGCAGGCAACTGTAGCACCCAGTCTACACCTGAATCATGAGAGTGAGTAATCAATACACTTAAAATCATCTTTTATCCATGAAACCAGTCTTGTTTTCACTTTCAGTACAGTATTCAATAATTACAAGAGCTATTCACTGCTTTATTATAAAATAGGCTTTGTGTTAGATGACTTTATCCTATTATAGTCTAATTTCAGTGTTCTGGGCATATTTAAGGTAGGTGTGGCTAAGCTATGATGTTCGATAGGTTAGGTTATTAAATGCAATACCTTCCGATGGGTTTATCACAATGTAACCCCATCATAAGTCAAAGGAGATCGTATATATAGCTCATCTCTGTATTTCAAAGAGGATAAGTAACTCACCTAACAAAGCTTAGTCATTAAGAGATGGAGTCAATATGCTATACTTTCTCCTAAAAAAAAAAAGTGAAGTCACTCACTAGTGTCCAACTCTTTGTGACTTCATGGACTATAGCCTGCTAAGCTCCTCTATCCATGAAATTTTCTCCTAAGATCGTGTTTAAAACTGTTTATTCACTGAGAGTCTATATTCAGAGTTAAGTGAGAATCATTGATCAGTGCTTAGAGAAAGGGAATCTGCTGTTTCCGTTTTACTCCAAGAGGATTCATGAATTGGGAAAAAATGTAGCAATAAGTTAAGAAACATGGGTAATTTAAATAAATTTTAAACAAATTCAATACAGTTAATTGCTAAAGAACATTTCAGTTCAGTTCAGTTCAGTTGCACACTTGTGTCCTACTCTTTGCGACCCCATGAATCGCAGCACGCCAGGCCGTCCTGTCCATCACCAACTCCCAGAGTTTATTCAAACTCATGTCCACTGAGTCAGTGATACCATCCAACCATCTCATCTTCTGTCATCCCTTTATCCTCCCTCCTTCAATCTTTCCCAGCATCAGGGTCTTTTCCAATTGGTCAGTTCTTTGCATCAGGTGGCCAAAGTTTTGGAGTTTCAGCTTCAACATTAGTCCTTCCAGTGAACACTTAGGACTGATCTCCTTTAGGATGGAATGGTTGGATCCCCTTGCAGTCCAAGGGACTCGCAAGAATCTTCTCCAACACCACACTTCAAAAGCATCAGTTCTTAGGCTCTCAGCTCTCTTTATAGTTTCATAGCATTAATTACCACCAAATCTTGTTGAATTTATTTCTAAGGTCTCTAAAGAACAGAGTATCTTAGATGATTGTATTGGATGTTTAAAAACAATGACTAACACTGTAATTTTATAGAATTACTAGAGTAACTATTTCATTCATTCATATTAATTAAAACAGAAATTTTAAGGATCCACCTATTGGACTATTGGTCCTAAAACTTGCAGCCTCACTAGAGCAAGATGATTCATATCATGATGTTTTAAGGCAAGCTATTACCACTCAAAACATACCAGTATAGACAACAAGTATGATTGGAGAAGTTAGCAGTTAGAATTTAGATTGTGCTTATGACAGGAAGAAAGAGCATTTTGTAAAGGGTAATAATATAAACTAAATATAGGATTTAAATGAGAAGAGAGTGAAAGAAAGTGAGGGTGAAAGTGAAAGTGAAGTCACTCAGTTGTGTCCGACTCTTTGCGACCCTGTGGACTGTAGCCCACCAGGTTCCTCTGTCCATGGGATTCTCCAGGCAAGAATACTGGAGTGGGTTGTCATCTCCTTCTCCAGGGGAATCTTCTGACCCAGGGATCGAACCCAGGCCTCCTGCATTGCAGGCAGATGCTTTAACCTCTGAGCCACCAGGGAAGCCTGAGTATTAAATATAGTGAGTGGACTTATTTGTCTGTGAATATAGACAAATATTTATATAGTAAAATGTTTAGAGATATGGTTAAAACAAAAAGCATTTGCACTTGGTTTTATGGACTGTTTTTAAACATTTTTATTATATACTCCTATTAATAAAAATCCTGGAGAATCCCCATGGACAGAGGAGCCTGGCATGCTATAGTCCATGGGGGTCACAAGAGTCAGACATGACTTAGTGACTAAACAATCACTACCATTAATGAAAATGCAAATATCATTTATTCAATATTAGTAAATTTGTTCATTTTTTTTTTTCCCAGAATCTATGCTCACAGCCACAACATATTCTAGAATTTGACTGTAAGAACACTTAAGCACAGAGTGAATTCTTTTTTTTTTTTTTTTGAAGAACAAAATTAAATACCATTTATTTTAAGAAAGAAGGATTGCCGTGATTATGGCCATTGTATTCAGATGCTCACAATTATATTTTCAGTGCACTTGGCTTGATTTTAACCCTGAGGACACAGGTTATGGCACTCATTCTCTGATGCAGACATAAGCCTTTACTTCGGCAAATATTGTAACGATCGGAAATGTAACTACAGCCCCATTTCTTAAACGAGCCACTTGTTCTTTTCTTCTATGAGCTTAAGTCTGCGTTGGCTCTTTGAAACACGTATAGCTTCTGATCGAGTGGAATTCTCTTTTTTTTTTTTTTTTATTCAGCTTTATTTATTTATTTTTTTTTTACTAATATTCTTTAGTTTAGACTGTAATGACTGTTTATTTGCTTGAATTTTTAAATGACCCCGAATCTCTCTGTGCTACAAAAGGTACTGAGGAACTAATACATCTTTCATATTTTGCAACTTTCATTCAATTGCCAAGCCTCTTACACATTTCGTGAAATGTTTAACAATAAACTACTCTTCACATCTCAAAAAATGTTTTATGAAGTAATTGGAAAATCAAGACATTCTTTCCATGTATAAAAAATTCAATAAGTGGCTTAGTAAGTCAGTATCACACCTTATTTCAAATTGAGATGACATTAGGAATATTTAGTGCCATCTTCTGAATACTTGCTAACAAGGCTTGTTTCACCAAATCATCCTCACATCATGATTTATACACCTTCTCCATTCACATCGACTGCATCTTCACTCACCCTCTTCAATGAGAAATTTTCCAGTTGCTTATTTCTTTTTTTTTTTAAATTTTTTAGCACTTTATTTTTTTTTTTATTTGATAAATTTAACGCCTTTTATTGCCATACCTCATTTTACTGTGCTTTGCTTTAGTGAACTTTATAGATACATGTTTTTTTTTTTTTTTCCTTGTTAATTTTCTGTTTAGTTGATCTATCCATAAGTGTGAGTGGGGTATTAAAGTCTCCCACTATTATTGTGTTATTGTTAATTTCTCCTTTCATACTTGTTAGGATTTGTCTTACATGCTGCGGTGCTCCCATGTTGGGTGGATATATATTTATAATTGTTATATCTTCTTCTTGGATTGATCCTTTGGTCATTATGTAGTGACCTTCTTTGTCTCTTTTCACAGCCTTTGTTTTAAAGTCTAATTTATCTGATACGAGTATTGTGACTCCTACTTTCTTTTGGTCCCAATTTGCATGGAAAATCTTTTTCCAGGCCTTCACTTTCAGTCTGTATGTGTCCCCTGTTTTGAGGTGGGTCTCTTGTAGACAACATATGTAGGGGTCTTGTTTTTGTATCCATTCAGCCAGTCTTTGTCTTTTGGTTGGGGCATTCAACCCATTTACGTTTAAGGTAATTACTAATAAGTATGATCCCGTTGCATTTTAATGAATGTAAAAGTGTGAAAGTGTTAGTCACTCAGTCATGTCCACCTCTTTTTTGACTCCATGGACTGTAACTCTCTAGGCGTCTCGGCCAATGGGATTCTCTAGGCAAGAATACTGGAGTGGGTAGTCATTCCCTTCTCCAGGAAATCTTCTCAACCCAGGAACTGAACTCAGATCTCCTGCATTGCAGGTAGATTCTTTACTGTCTGAGCCACCAAGAAAGTCTATTTTAATGAATATACATTTAAAATAATATGAAGATTATTTTTATGCCTTAGTGGGTAAACTTTTCCACCTCCCAAGGGATCCCCATCTGTTTTAAGATTTCATTGTCCTATGCAATGAATGCTGCAGGTGGGACAGAAACTGACAGATATAAACACAACAGTGACAAGATCAAAACAGAATTCAAGTAGATCAACCATATAGGAAAGCAGACACACATAGAAAGAGTGATACTGAGACAATAAGACAGGTAAAAAGATTATCTCTATGGTCCATACATGAAATAATGAGAAAGAGATCCAGAGTGGAGACAGTGTATGAAACCATTTCTGGTCCAGACAGCACACAGTGGTTCCCATTAACTAACTAAATAGTATTTAAAAAAACAAACAAACTGATATTCCCTCATCCAGGAGTGTAAAGCTCTTGCAGAAATGTGATAAAGTCGTTTACTTCTTCTTTGCCTTTGAGGATGTGTCTAGAATAAAATAAAAAGTAGAGTTCATAATAATAATTTTAATGATCCAGGACAAGTTAAATTGTGTTTCACATGAAATGTAGAGACATACATTGATCATAATTTCAAATTATTTTGAAAAATAAAATTTTGAATATATAATATCTTCTCAAATTTGTCCTAGAGAAATTTCTCACAGCAAGAAAATACCTTTTCCAATCTGTGTTACCATAAACATTGTATTTACATTAAAATGTGAACTGTTGAGATGTGAAGAGGTTTGGGCACTGAGATAGTGTCTAGTATTTAAAATTTTTTTTTCTGATATCTTTTATTCATCATTGATACTGGAAACTATGAATCGTATAACCCATCTAAGTTAAATTTCCATAAAACCCATGAAATATTCATCTGTATTTCCCCACATTTTAAAACAAATCAACTCCATACTGTAATATGTTCAGTGTATTTATTTGTCTGACATAAAATTATGTACATGGATACGCCTGTTAATAGCTCTAAATATTAAAGCTATATAGCATATAATCTATTCCATTTTATAGCAAGGAATTCCATATTTATAGTAGATAGAATTCTATATGATTTTGCCCATTGGTTTCAGAAAATATGGGGAAGTTTCCAGAGGACAAAATTCTATTCAAAACTGACACTTTGTTCAATTTCTCTAAGCTTAGCTCACTGTAAAATTTTATCTATGAAGTTAAGTTCATTAGAATTTCAGTTAGAAATAACATTCTAATTTAACTATACAGTAGCTATTTATATGAGCAAAAAGGAAACACAAGAAATCCATGGTTTGAAATTTGACATGTAATAAAATTTTACCATGTGTAAATCACATTTCTTTCAATGTAATATTTAAATATTTTAGCACACCATTAATAATTTAGTCACAATATTTGAATATTTTCCTCAAAACATTCTGCATCAGTATTTTCTAAGTTATATATTTACTTATTCAATGTAATAAGCTATAAATAATAAATAATAAAATTATATAAATTTTATTATATAAATAAAATTAAGCTATATTGGCAAATAGATGGGGAAACAGTGGCTCACTTTATTATTTTGGGATCAAAATCACTGCAGATGGTGATTGCAGCCATGAAATTAAAACACTTACTTCTTGGAAGGAAAGTTATGACCAACTGTCAGGAGCTGTGTTAGGCATTACTGACAAAATGGAGGCATGGCCCCAACTCCCTCTCCTTGTCCTGCATGCACGGACCCAGGATGAAGCAGCTAGGTCTTGTGATTCTGACTTGTTTTTTCCTTTCCTCAGCTGAGTTGACTGAAAAGAATATTAAGATGCTTATTGTTCTTGAGAGGAACATGAGAAGGCACAAAGCCTTCTGCAGCTGTGCTCAGAGAATAATTCATAAACTTAATCATTGACATTTGTTCAAGGATCTTTACAAAAGAGTGTTCCAGGATGAGCATGTAGGCAGCAGCTTGAGGCCATGGGAAGGATTATTATCTGAAACTTATTTGTGAAGGAAATGTTTACAGCAAAGGAGTTTACTGAATTTAGGGCTTAGGAGTAATTAGAAATAGAAGCTAAAGATTTAAGGAATGTTGTAATGCTAGCATATTTTACTATAGCTTATAGAGATTAGGAATTTTAGAGATATTAATAGCCAGAAGCCTTTTTAAGAGATAGTGAGATCAGGATACTAGGGGCAAACAGGATTTAGAAATATAAGTAATAAACCGAGGTTTGTGGTATGCAGTCAGATATAAGCACGAGTTACAATGTAATCACAAGTTAAAGTAAACACAATTCTGAGAGAACCGCTGAAGCAGAAACTCTGCTTGAAGGGCAACAATGATTTATGGAGACAATAAATCTGGGTGAGGGGAAATTGAAAATGTCAAACCTCTGACCTAATGCTTTTGTCAAAGTATAAAAGAGAACCTAAAGCTTGAAATAAACATGCAGTCCAAGAAAGCTGAATGAGAGGCTGCATTGTTACTCGCCGACACCACTCATCCCTTCAGGCTGATTCCCTGGCTGCTGGACTTGGACTCCAGCAACCAACCTAGACAGCATATTAAAAGGCAGAGACATTACTTTGTCAGCAAAAGTGTGCCTAGTCAAAGGCTATTATTTTTTCAGTGGTCGTGTATGGATATGAGAATTGGACTACAAAGAAAGCTAAGCACTGAAGAATTGATGCTTTTGAACTGTGGTATTGGAGAAAACTCTTGAGAGTCCCTTGGACTGCAAGGAGATTCAACCAGTCCATCCTAAAGGAGAACAGTCCTGGGTGTTCACTGGAAGGACTGATGTTGAAGCTGAAACTCCAATACTTTGGCCACCTGATGAGAAGACCTGACTCATTGGAAAAAGACCCTGATGCTGGGAAAGATTGAAAGCAGGAAGAGAAGGGGACAACAGAAGATGAGATGGTTGGATGGCATCACCGACTCAATGGACATGGGTTTTGGTAAACTCTGGGAGTTGGTGATGGACAGGGAGGCCTGGCGTGCTGCGGTTCATGGGGTCTCAAAGAGTAGGACATGACTGAGAGATTGAACTAAACTGAATTATATAAGTAAATGCACTCCTAATTTAACTGAATGTTCTTATCTTTAAAATTCACTCATTTAAGCAGCAGAAGTATTTAATCCCATACTCAATATCAATGCTATTTTGAAATAACTGAGCTATTCCTCCACCTGAGACAGAGTTGTTAAGGATTTAAACTAATAATAATGAGTGATAGCAGTTTTTGCGTAGAAGTTATTTTAGCAAGAATATTAAGTGATATAAATAATTTAAGTATTTGATACTGAAAACAACCTAAGGAGTATTTACTAACAATATTATTTATTTACAGATGGAGAAAGTGAGGCTTGAGCATTCACAGAGGGCAAAGTATATCTTGGAAGCAAAGTAACTTCTCCTAGATTGAGTAGCAAGATAATGGAGATGACTAAGATTTGAATCAGGTTCTTTCATTTTGTTTTTCCATGTTTTTATTTATCTATTCAGATTTTAGGATGATTTATTCTACTCATGTGAAGAGTTGACTCATTGGAAAAGACTCTGATGATGGGAGGGATTGGGGGCAGGAGGCGAAGGGGACGACAGAGGATGAGATGTCTGGATGGCATCACTGACTCGATGGACGTGAGTCTGAGTGAACTCCGGGAGTTGGTGATGGACAGGGAGGCCTGGCGTGCTGCACTTCATGGGGTCGCAAAGAGTCGAACACGACTGAATGACTGATCTGATCTGATCATCTAGTGTGTTTTTTTACTTGTCCCTATTATTCTATTGATCATGCCTTTTTTTTTTTTAAATTTCAATGATTGCAATTTCAGTTATTTTTAGTTAAAATGACAGGATGAACTCCAATATAAAAATTAACTTAATAGATGATTCTCTTTCTTAGAAACCTGTCAATTAGTCAGGTAATACTTTTACCTGAACACTCTTCTCCAAGTACTATATGTTTAAATACAAATTTTTCAGTCTCAGCCAAAGCCTAATAATTGTTCTGATGATTGAAGTGATAGAAAATTATTAATATTCAAAATATGCTTAACTGAAAACACTTCATAAATCAACAACTTTAACTATAAAAGAGATATTTTGATGTATTTTGTACATCATCACAACTATAACAAAGGTTCTGGGTTGGGGCAACAGGACATTTACTTCACTTTGTCATCTTATATTTAATAAATGTGTATTTCACTCTGATTTCAGTAAAGAGAAAATAATAATCTTACCAAACAGTTACTCTTATTTTAGTCCTTATAATGGAAATGACAATTTAATATTTTCTAGGTATAAATTTACTTTTTTAGAATATAGAAGTTTACTTTCAAAAAGGACATTTATTTTTTAATTTAAATTGGAAATGTTTGATCAGTTAAAATTCATACTTAGTTTATTCTCTTTATGAACATATAAAGTATTATGCCATTTGGTTTAATAAACGCTTAGTTTCTGCTTAAAATAGAGTTATTATTTAATTCTGAAAACAAGAAAAGTATCAGTTTGAAAATGGTGAACACTGGTGAAAGTCGCTCAGTCATGTCCAACCTTTTACAACCCCATGGACTGTAGTCCATGGAATTCTCCATGCCAAAATAGTGAAGTGGATAGCCTTTCCCTTCTCCAGGGGATCTTCCTAACCCAGGGATCAAACCCAGGTGTCCCATATTGTGGGCAGATTTTTTACCTCCTGAGCCACAAGATATTATTTACCAGCTGAGCCCAAGAATACTGGACTGGATAGTCTATCCCTTCCCCAGCAGATCTTCCCTGCCCAGGAACTGAACCGGGGTCTCCTGCATTGCCAAATAGCTTATTATAAATGAAGTGTTAATCACTCAGTCCTGTCTGACTCTTTGTGACCCCATAGTCTATAGCCCACCAAGCTCCTCTGTCCATGGAATTCTCCAGGCAAGGATACTGGAGTGGGTTGCCATTTCGTTCTCCAATTATAAATGAAACCTGTTGTAAAATCAACCTGCTATCCTTACTATTCAGGCTTCCCTGGTGACTCAGACGGAGACAGGGATTTGATCCCTGTGTTGAGAAGATCCTTTGAAGAAGAGAATGGCCACCCACTCCAGTATTCTTGCCTGGAGAATTCCATGGACAGAGCAGCCTGACAAGCTACAGTTCATGGGGTGGCCAAAAATCAGACATGAATGAGTGACTAACATACACATACATATTCTTATTATCTAAAGGATGCAACAATAAAATACAGTTTGGAAACAGTTTCTCAGTTAAATCTATGCAGTGGCCTCATGGGATATAATTACAATGTTTAAGTGTTAAAGTGCTAAGTTGCTTCAGTAGTGTTCGACTCTTTGCAAACCCATGGACTATAGCCTGACAGACTCCTCTATCCATGGGATTCTCCAGGCAAGAATATTGGAATGGATTGCCATTTCTTTCTCCAGGGTATCTTCTTGACCCAGGGATCAACCCCCTGTCTTTTAGTTTTTCTGCATTAGCCGATGGGTTCTTTATTACTAACAGCACCTTGGATGCCTGTGTTAATATATAGATGGTCATTTGAGTATTACTGAACTTAGTTTGTAAGCACTGTAATTAAGATCACATATCAGTTCAGTTCAGTCGCTCAGTCATGTCCTACTCTTTGTGACCCCATGGACCGCAGCATGCCAGGCCTCCCTGTCCATCACCAACTCCTGGAGTTCATTCAAACTCATATCCACTGAGTTGGTGATGCCATCCAACCATCTGAGCCTCTTCATTCCCTTCTCCTCCTGCCCTGAATCTTTCACAGCATCAGGGTCTTTTCAAAAGAGTCAGCTCTTTGCATCAGGTGGCCAAAGTATTGAAGTTTCAGCTTCAACATCAGTCCTTCCAATGAACACCCAGGACTGATCTCCTTTAGGATGGACTGGCTGGATCTTGGAGTGCAAGGGTCTCTCAAGAGTCTTCTCCAACAACACAGTTCAAAAGGATCAATTCTTCAGTGCTTAGTTTTCTTTATAGTCCAACTCTCACATCCATACATGACTACTGGAAAAACCATAACCTTGACTAGACAGACCTTTGTTGACAAAGTAATGCCTCTGCTTTTTAATATGCTGTCTAGTTTGGTCATAACTTTCCTTCCAAGGAGTAAGCGTCTTTTAATTTCATGGTTGCAGGCATGTATAGACTCCATTATTATTTATGCTTCTAAAATCTTACATAAGTTCTAATCTCAGCAAAAGCCATTATTTCAATTGCAGTTTGCACCAAATAAATTCATTTTTATATAGTAGAAGTCATTTTCAGTCTTATGAAAAAGCATGAATTTCTCAATTTGGGCTCCACTGACATTTTTGTTACTATTGTTTACATTATTTTAGAGTGCTGGTTTGTAGTGACAAAATATGGTGATCCAATGTTAGCAAATTGATTTTAAATGGGAATGTGAAAAGCATGCTCTAGATAAAATTAAGATATTTTATGTATACACAATATTTTGTGTATCTTCCTTATACCCAAAATTGCTGTACATCATCAATAAGCACAATCAGTACCAGAACAAATGAACTTTCTCCCAGTTTCTACTAACTACTATATTTTAGAAAACTTTTGAAAGCACATGTTTCCTAGGATAACAACAGGAAAACTACTCATACACTACATAACTTAGGAACAGGTTAGCAAAGGCACAGAGGTCTGAGTTGGTAGAACAAAACTCTAGAAACTGACACAAATGTAGGCCTATCTAGACGGAACCAGATCATCACCTTAAAGAAACTATAGTGTCTCATTGAAAGAACATGTTAGATAGAAGGCACTTAAGGCTAACTTACATATATATCCAAATAATCAATTTTTGTTGTGACACAAGTACCCATTCACAGACAAATATGTGTGGTGATGCTTTAGTCCCTAAGTCGTGTCTGACTCAACACTATGAATTGAAGCCTGCCAGGCTCATCTGTCCATGAGATTTCCCAGGAAAGAACACTGGAGTGGGCTGCCATTTCCCAACCCAGGTCTCCTGCATTGCAGGCTGATTTCTGCATTGCAGGCAGATTTTTAACTGACTGAGCTATGAAGGAAGTCCTACAAACATGTATAGCATATATAAAAATATTTACATTTTTAGTAACCGAGAACTTGGGTGAATTCCGTTTATTGGAAAATTCTGTGGTCATATAATAGGAATTTAAAACCTATACACAGAATTTAAAACCAGTTTTTCCTCACCTTCATCTCTGAGGTACATTTTAACCTACCTGATTATTATATTTTCTCCAAAGCAAGTAATAGAGGTTATATTTGTGAAAGAGTGCAATTAAACACTTTATTAAAATGAAGTCTTTGGAAGTATCTGCTCATGGGAATAATATGTGCTATTTTAAAGCGTTCTGGTGGATTCCTATATTGCTGACATGGATCACCTCTCCCACTTCAAAAAAGGCAATGGCTTCATTTCAATTCAGGGATCGAACCCAGGTCTCCCGCATGGTAGACAGACGCTTTACCGTCTGAGCCACCAGGGAAGTCTGGCTTCATTTAACAACCCCAAAACTCAAGAGACAAGTATTAAAGAAGCAAACAAACAAAACATTTTCTATATATCACTAGCCTCAGGATCAGAAATTCAGGAGGAGCTTGAATTGATGATTCTTCTTTTTCACATGACACCAGTAGAGGTCGCTCTTTAGAGTCATCTGGCAGATGGATAGGCTGGTTTAGGTGATGAAGTTTGCACCATGGCTGAAGGCTGGCAGTTGACAGTCTCTGGGTAATTAGAATTCATACATGTCAAGACACCCAGGTCCAAGTAGCAAGAACCCATTTGGCTCAGCCTTCAACTTCCTGAAATGCTTATTCCATACTTTCCTTTGGATAAATGAGTCCCAGGTGACTCAGTGGTAAAGAATCTGCCTGCAAGCATAGGAGACACACGAGACCCAGGTTCAATCCCTGGATCAGGGAGACATCCTGGAGGAGGAAATGGCAATCCACTCCAGTATTCTTGCCTGGGAAATTCCATGGACCGAGGAACCTGGCAAGCTACAGTCTATAGGGTAGCAAAGAGTTGGACACTACTGAGATATTAAATATGATCTTCCCAGATACAAAAGGAGAAACATTTTATTCTACCTCTCAGTTAGAGAAGTTGTGGCATTTACAACATCTGTGATCTGCCATGCTTTTGAAACTGAGAAGTTTGAAACAAAATTTTCTTTTTTTCATTTTAATATTTTGTCTTCATATTAGCTAGAGCCAAACAGTCTGTTTCAATTTCTGCCCAGTTCAGTCCTTATGATTATCACACTAGGCATGAAATATAAATATAGTTTCTGGGCTTAGAATCAATTATGACAAAGTAGCCTTTTTTTGATCAGCCCTTTACATTTGATAGGGTAAGGATATAAGCAAAGTGATAAAACAAGTTGCTAAATAAGAAATAAAATATGTGTTCCTCTGTAAATAAGACATTATTCTAATTTACATTATAAGCTTTTTTTTTGCTTTGACTCTCTTTTTATATTAAAAACATTAAATCCTAACTCATTCCATACATGCAGATTCTACTATAACAAGTTTTATCTTAAATAAAGGCACATTAAAAAAAATAAAATGTACGTTAGTATTGAATTGTAATGAATTTACTATACTTTAATTTATATTCCTGTAAATTTTCAAGGTACCTGGAATTTCTAAATACCTATTTCATCATTTGGGAAAAATTTCATTTTGGACTCTTACCTCCGTACAGAGATGAATATAGGTGTAAGTAAGTGCTAGTTGCTCAGTCATGTCTGACCTTTTATGACACCATAGACTATGAGAGTCTCCCGAGAGGAGCCAGTCTCCTCTGTCCATGGGATTTTCCAGGCAAGAGTACTGGAGTAGGTTACTATTTCCTTCTTCAGGGAATCTTCCCAACTGAGGGATTGAATCTGGGTCTTCTGTATTGCAGGCAGAGTCTTTGCTGTCTGAGCTACCAAGGAAGCATGAACGTAGGTGTAGGGAAGTCATCGGAGAAAAATATAAATAAGGCCAGTTTGATGTCTCATATCATGATTTGTTATCTCATAAATGGTAAATTTGGGACTTCCCAGGCAGCACTTCAATATGGGTTTCAACAGTACTTGAACTGAGAACTTCCAGATGAATAACATGGGTTTAGAAAAGGCAAAGGAACCAGAGATCAAATTGCCAACATCAGTTGGATCATAGATAAATCAAGGGGATTCCAGAAAAACACCTACTTCTACTTCATTGACTACACTAAAGCCTTGGGCTGTGGAAAATTCTTAAGGAGATGGGAATACCAGACCACCTTACCTGCCTCCTGAGAATACTTCTATGCAGGTCAAGAAGCAACAGTTAGAACCAGACATGGAACAATAGACTGGTTCAAAATTGCAAAAAGAGTATATCAAGGTTATATATTGTCACCCTGCTTATTTAATTTATATGCAGAGTACATCATGCAAAATGTCAGGCTGGATGAAACAAAAACTGAAATCAAAACTTCAGGGAGAAATATCAATAGCCTCAGATATACAGAGGATGTCACCCTAATGGCAGAAAGCAAAGAGGAACAAATGAGCCTGTTGATGAAAGTGAAAGATGAGAGTGAAAAAGCTGGCTTAAAACTCAATATTCAAAAGGCTAAGATCAAAGCATCCAGTCCCATCACTCCATGATACATAGATGGTGAAAACATAGAAACAGTGGCAGATTTTATTTTCTTGGTCTCCAAAATCACTATGGATGGTTACTGTAGCAGAGACATCACTTTGCCAAGAAAGTTCTGTGTAGTCAAAGCTATGATTTTTTTCCAGTAGTCATATACAGATATGAGAATTGGACCATAAACAAAGCTGAGAAGAATTGATTCTTTTGAACTGTGGTGTTGGAGAAGACTCTGAAGGGTCCCTTGGACTTCAAGGAGATCCAACCAGTCAATCCTAAAAGAAGTCAACCCTGAATATTCATTGAAAGTACTGATGCTGAGGCTGAAACTCTGATACTTTGGCCACCTGATGTGAAGAACCAACTCAATGGAAAAGACCTTGATTCTGGGAAAGACTGAGGGTGGGGAAAGAAGGGGTTGACAGAGAATGAGATGGTTGAATGGCATCAATGATTCAATAGACATGAGTTTGAGCAAACTCTGGGAGATGGTGAAACACAAGGAAGCCTGGAGTGCTGCAGTCTTTGGGTTGCAAAAAGTCAAATATTACTTAGCGACTGAGAAAAAATCAATAGCAGGTGGTGCTAATGGTAAAGAACCTACCTGCCAATTCCAATGTAGGAAACATAGGAGATGCAGGTTTGATCCCTGGATCACAAAGATACCCTGGAGGAGGAAATGGAAACACACTTCAGTATTCTTGTCTAGAAAACTTCATGTATCCTGGCAGGCTACATTCCATGAGGTTGCAAAGAATAAAATAAGATTGAACATATGCACACACTTCCACCGTAGGGAGCGGTGTGGCCAAAAGAAAAAAAAAGGCAAATTAATGCTATGTTTGAGTTGCTGATGCAAAAATGTGTTGAGTCAAGAGCCAAAAAATAAAAATAGAAAATATAGTTTCACAATAAAAGTAATCAATATATTTGTAAGTTTGAATATTCTATAGTCAACAATTGTTGGCTTTCCATGGGCTGCTTATATGATATTACCAATGGTTTTATTACTAATGTAAATGTGTCACTAATTAAATGTGCATCAGATCACCCAATGGTCCAGGCTTCAAGTAAAAGGAAAACGTATATCAGAAAAGATCAGTTTTTATCTCTGTCATTTTGTACAGTTTCCAACTAGAATTTCCTCTAATTCCCAACCTAAATGCAGATTAAAAAAAATGTCATGTTTCAACTGTTAAGATATAACGACACTAATTTGCAAAACAATAGCTGAATCAGAGGAGATAGGCTAAATTTTAAAAAGCATAGTTTAAAATCATGATTAAGACTTTATATACTGAAGTGTATTCAGTGCAGTATTTCAAAATAATTCCAAGTGGTATACATTAAAATTCTAAATTTAAAATATGCAAATTTTTTTTCCTTCTTCAAATGAAAAATAAATTACTTTTACATCTGAAAAAGTTGTGTTCGATAACTGTAGTCCATTTCCATTAATATATAAACCTATTTCTTTTATTTTTCTTTTACATTGGGGTATAGCAGATTAACAATGTTGTGGTAGTTTCAGATACACCTCAAAGGGACACAGCCATACATATATATGTACCTACTATCCTCCAATATCTATTTCTGCTTCATTGACTATGCAAAGTATTTGACTGTCTGGATCATAATAAACTGTGGTAAATACTGAAAGAGATGGGAATACCAGACCACCTGACCTGCCCTCTTGAGAAACCTATATGCAGGTCAGGAAGCAACAGTTAGAACTGGACATGGAACAATAGACTGGTTCCAAATAGGTAAAGAAGTATGTCAAGGCTGTATATTGTTACCCTGCTTATTTAACTTATATGCAAAGTACATCATGAGAAACACTGGGCTGGAAGAAGCACAAGCTGGAATCAAGATTACTGAAGTATCAATAATCTCAGATATGCAGATGACACAGCCCTTATGGCAAAAAGTGAAGAACTAAAGAGACTCTTGATGAAAGTGAAAGAAGATAGTGAAAAAGTTGGCTTAAATCTCAACATTCACAAAACTAAGATCATGGCTTCTGGTCCCATCACTTCATGGCAAATAGATGGAGAAACAGTGGAAACAGTGACAGACTTTATTTTTCTGGGCTCCAAATCACTGAAGATGGTGACTGCAGCCATGAAATAAAAAGAAACTTACTACTTGGAAGAAAAATTATGACCACCCTAGACAGCATACTAAAAAGAAGAGACATTATTTTGTCAAAAAAGGTCCCTCTAGTCAAGGCTATGGTTTTTCCAGTGGTCATGTATGGATGTGAGAGTTGGACTATAAAGAAAGCCGAGCACCAACGAATTGATGCTTTTGAATTGTGGTGTTGGAGAAGACTCTTGACAGTCCCTTGGACTGCAAGGAGATCCAACCAGTCTATCCTAAAGGAATCAGTCCTGAATATTCAATGGAAGGAATGATTCCTAAGCTGAAACTCCAATACTTTGGCCATCTCATGTGAAAAAAAAACAAAAACAAAAACTGTTTCCCCATCTATTTCCCATGAAGTGATGGGACCAGATGCCATGATCTTAGTTTTCTGAATGTTGAGCTTTAAGCCAACTTTTTCACTCTCCTCTTTCACTTTCATCAATAAGCTTTTTAGTTCCTCTTCACTTTCTGCCATAAGGATGGTGTCATCTGCATATCTGAGGTTATTCATATTTCTCCCGGCAGTCTTGATTCCAGCCTGTGTTCTTTCCAGCCCAGCGTTTCTCATGATGTACTCTGCATATAAGTTAAATAAGCAGGGTGACAATATACAGCCTTGATGTACTCCTTTTCCTATTTGGAACCAGTCTGTTGTTCCATGTCCAGTTCTAACTGTTGCCTCCTGACCTGCATACAGATTTCTCAAGAGGCAGGTCAGGTGGTCTGGTATTCCCATCTTTTCAGAATTTTCCACAGTTTATTGTGATCCACACCGTCAAAGGCTTTGGCATAGTCAATAAAGCAGAAATAGATGTTTTTCTGGAACTCTCTTGCTTTTTCCATGATCCAGTGGATATTGGCAATTTGATCTCTGGTTCCTCTGTCTTTTCTAAAACTAGCTTGAACATCTGGAAGTTCATGGTTCACGTATTG
>NW_011494760.1:1058083-1070153 GCF_000754665.1 Bison bison bison | reverse complement strand
CAGAAATAGATGTTTTTCTGGAACTCTCTTGCTTTTTCCATGATCCAGTGGATATTGGCAATTTGATCTCTGGTTCCTCTGTCTTTTCTAAAACTAGCTTGAACATCTGGAAGTTCATGGTTCACGTATTGCTGAAGCCTGGCTTGGAGAATTTTGAGCATTACTTTACTAGCGTGTGAGATGAGTGCAATTGTGTGGTAGTTTGAGCATTCTTTGGCATTACCTTTCTTTGGGATTGGAATGAAAACTGATCTTTTCCAGTCCTGTGGCCACTACTGAGTTTTCCAAATTTGCTGACATATTGAGTGCAGCACTTTCACCACATTATCTTTCAGGATTTGAAATAGCTCAACTGGAATTCCATCACCTCCACTAGCTTTTGTGTGTAGTGATGCTTAGGAAAGCCCACTTGAATTCACATTCCAGGATGTCTGGCTGTAGGTGAGTATGAGTGATCATACTATTGTGATTATCTGGGTTGTGAAGTTCTTTTTTGTATAGTTCTTCTGTGTATTCTTGCCACCTCTTCTTAATATCTCCTGCTTCTGTTAGGTCCATACCATTTCTGTCCTTTATTGAGCCCATTTTGCATGAAATGTCCCTTTGATACCTCTAATTTTCTTGAAGAGATCTCTAGTCTTTCCCATTCTGCTGTTTTCCTCTATTTCTTTGCATTGATTGCTGAGAAAGCCTTCCTTATCTCTCTTTGCTATTCTTTGGAACTCTGCATTCAAATGTTTATATATTTCCTTTTCTCCTTTGCTTTTCATTTCTCTTCTTTTCACAGCTATTTGTAAGGCCTCCCCAAACAGCCATTTTGCTTTTTTGCATTTCTTTTCCATGGGGGTGGTCTTGATCCCTGTCTCCAGTACAATGTCATGAACCCCTGTCAATAGTTCATCAGGCACTCTATCTATCAGATCTAGTCCCTTAAATCTATTTCTCACTTCTACTGTGTAATTATAAGGGATTTGATTTAGGTCATACCTGAATGGTCTAGTGGTTTTCTCCACTTTCTTCAATTTAAATCTGAATTTGTCAATAAGGAGTTCATGATCTGAGCCAGTCAGCTCCCGGTCTTGTTTTTGCTGACTGTATAGGGCTTCTCCATTTTTGGCTGCAAAAAATATAATCAATCTGATTTCGGTGTCGACCGTCTGGTGATGTCCATGTGTAGAGTCTTCCCTTGTGTTATTGGAAGATGGTGTTTGCTATGACCAGTGCGTTCTCTTGGCAAAACTCTATTAGTCTTTGCCCTGCTTCATTCCGTATTCCAAGGCCAGATTTGCCTGTTACTCTAGGTGTTTCTTGACTTCCTACTTTTACATTCCAGTCCCCTATAATGAAAAGGACACCTTTTTGGGGTGTTAGTTTTAGCAGGTCTTGTAGGTATTCATAGAACTGTTCAACTTCTGCTTCTTCAGTGTTACTGGTTGGGGCATAGACTTGGATTACCATGATATTGAATAATTTGCCTTGGAAATGAACAGAGATCATTCTGTCATTTTTGAGACTGCATCCTAGTACTGCATTTCGGACTCTTTTGTTGACTATTGGTGTATTACTCAGCTATAAAATGAATGAAATTTTTCCATTTACAACAGCATGGATGGACCTGAAGCATATTGTGCTTAATGAATCAAATAAATCAAAGACAAATACTGTATGTTGTCATGTATATGTAGAATCTAAAAATAAAAGAATATAATAAAATAGAAATAGAATCACAGATACAGAGAACAGACTAACTCGGGGATACTAATTAACAGTAATGAAGGAGAAGCAATACAGAACTAGGAGATTAAAACATATAAATTATTATTTATAAAATAAATAAGATATAAGGATGCTTTGTAGAATTCAAGGAATCATCCAACATTTTATAACAATTTAAAGGGAATAAAGTCTTTACCAATATTAAAATCACTATTTTGTATTCCTGAAACTAATATAATATTGCTAATCTACCATAATTTAATAAAAAGTAACATCTAGAAGGTATAGATTTTAATGTACCTAATACTTCAGTGTAAAAACATCTATATGCAAGAATGAAAAAAAAAAAAAAATCCAGTGTTCTGTTTCGTGTTCTATGGGTTGGACATACTTTTTTTTAATTTATATTTGTTAAAATAAACAAATATAAATTAAAAAAAAAAGTATGTCCAACCCATAGAACACGATTGGAGGCTAATTACTTTACAATATTGTATTGGCTTTGCCATACATCAACATGAATCCGCCACGTGTGTACACGTGTTCCCCATCCTGAACCCCCCTCCCACCTTGGGTTGGACCTACTTGAATTTTGAAATTTAAAATACTTTAGAATGCTTGGGTGTGAACAGACTCTGCTATTCTGCTGCCTTAACTCACTTTTATACATGAGATCCCAGGAAACAAAAATGACTTTTCTTAAGGTGGCTGACTAACTAAATTAATGCCATAGGAAAGAATAGAGTCAAGTGGCTTACCATGTGGAAAGCCACCTTAGCAGGAAACTGCAATTTATCGCAAACCTTGTTGGAAACTGATAGGGCAAACTATAAAAGGAAAAATAACTTTTAATCAGTTTGCTTTCTTTTTTAGCTTCTCTGAACACAATGTTCCCTCTCATTGCCTGGATCCAGGGAAGCCTGCCTCTAAGACCACGCCTCCTTTGATCTAAGACTGGTCCAATCATATTCTTATTCTGTTCTTATACAAGCAATAACATGGATTGTTTCTCATAGGCTTTCTTCTTTCTAAGTGTTTAAAGATTTGCACCATATATCAAATGACTTGAAAAATATTCCCAAAGCACAAGAAAAAAATACAACATAAGTATAAATTTGTAAGATGCAGCAATTTCACAAGAAAAAGTTATTGAAGAACTCACAAGACTCCAAGAGGCTACTCAGGTATAACTTTAGTAAAGATAAAGGTCAGGTTATAGCAGGAGAAAGAAAACACTGGCAAACATCAGAGACACCCAAGATTTCCAGCCCAGGCTCACAGAGTCCATTCCGAGTTGCAGAGGGCATGCTTCATTTGGGAGTTATGGATCACCAAGATACGCATTTTATGTCTTGACCTCAAGGGAGTCAAGTCATAAGTTTACTTATTTATTCACATAGCTGAAACCAGGCTTGTATAACCCTACAAATCAGGTGTAACACATCTGTCTACATAGTTTTAATAATTTATAGGCAAACATGTACATAATGCTTCCAGAGGATTTTTGACATTAATCAATGCATTTTAAATCATCAAAAAGAAAATTTCATTTATCTTTGGCAATAGATCAATAGTAAATTTTTAGGCAGCCCTAATGATGCGCATAAAATGACCGCCAAAGAACTGCAGGTTAACTCTGTTCTTAGTCAATCATCTGTCCTTCGGTTTTGCTTTGTTAATTATGCTTGCCTCAATGTTATTATTCTTTACTTAGCATCTTTTAATACACATATAAAATAGAAAAAGCAGAAACATTAGCACCAAAACATTAATTATGTGTATCATCTGGTAAGAGCTAGGTACAATAATGCTTCTTAAAGAGGCATTTTACTTTACCAAATATGTCAATGCAAAGTTGTTTAGTAGCTTAACCCTTTTATTTTTCAGTGGTGAAATTTGAAATATATAAAAACTATAAGTATATGGATTTGATATAATAATTACTAGGTATATCTACATTTTCTTTGATGGGTCATCTTCTATTGGAAAAGTATTTTGTCAAGTTGCCTATTCAATCTCTCCATATGTTTTGTCATTAATATCAACACTATCATAGATGTTGTTAGATCATCCAAATGGCCAATTCTCAGTTAACTGCAGATTTTCAGTTTCATACTTTCTGTTTCATATTGCAAGTTTACATTGACATAGGTTCCCAATAGGCATTTTCCTTAAGTAATCCCAGATTTATCTCCTCTGGTAAAAATCCTAGACAAGTTTTAAAGTGTCAGCACTGATTAATTAATTGCACAATTGGGCACATTTGCTTTTTAAATGTATTCATGGTGCTCTGACAGTTAAAAAAAAAAAAACATTTATGCAAAATACAGTCTCTATAAGTATACTCCTGTAGCATACGGGGGTGAGAAGTTTTCCACAGGTTCATCCCTTGTGCTTTCTTCTGCCAAGGTCAAAGACCATTTCCCTTGAGCCACTTTCATCTGGAGGAGTACGAGTAAATATCTGTTATTGGATTAGTGTCTGTGCTATTTCCTGTGTCTCTCAGATTACTGACAATCTATTGAATTTTTAAACCCATTTTTATAAAGCCATCGTCTCTATACAGACCAACTGGCCTCCTTTACGTTCTAAAATAGCATTTATTCTAAACAGCAATATAAATTAATGTATTTTTCCTCAGTACATTTCTCTTTTAGAAGTGAATTTGGTTTATTCTATGACTCTTAGACTTGAGCCAATTTCACTCAAGTCTCTCTTAGAAAAATTTAAGCAATTTTGTCATATCCACCAAAAATGTCGTCGCCACGGAACTTGCTGTTTGTGTTTAAAATATATCTTGCAACCAAAAATGTTGACATCCTCAGCGAAATGTGTGGCTAATCATCACTCCCAAACAGTTTATTTGGAGTGTGCCAAAGAATTCCCCATGAGTATGCTACTGGGCACCTACTCTATCTTCCCAAAATTAGAATTGTTTTTAGCTTACTGAGTATCCTTTGCCTTGATTATGGCCTCAACCCTGAAAAATCTTGAGATAGAGAATACTACAATAAATTGAGCACAGAAGATATGCTGTCTATTGTATCTAGGCACTTTTTTCAATATATTATAATTTAAGTCAATAGTTACATAATGGCTCATTGCTCTGTTATTGAGCAAAATCTTTGAAGGTATATACCTAATGCTTTAAGAGGTAAGAGATTCTATATTTTATTTCTCAAAAGCTGTCAGTGTAAGCAGCATAACTAGTAAAATGGGAAATGAAGGAAGATCAATCTTATATTTTTTCCAAGTATTCATCTGCACAGTGTTATTAAAATCATTGAGATGCATCATCACATAGATAATCCCAGAAATATTTGCTAAATCCACCAGAAACCATCCTGAATCTTCAGATTTAAACACAGAGGAAGGTTCTGATAAGAAGTGGCATCACTCTCGTGGGCATCTGCAAATAGATATAAGAGGTGGCATGATTTTCTTGTTCTCAAAAGCAGCAGAGTAATGTTAGCTTTTCTTTTGTGCATTACCAATTTCTTGCTCATGCTCAGTCAGCAATCATTTCCACTTTTTCCATTTATAATAAAATTCACCCCGTTGCTCCCAGTGGGGTAGGACTGTCAAGTACAGCCAGGGTACTGACTCATGGAGCTTCAGTAATACGAAACTGATCAGTGTCTCCTTCTTCATCCATTCCCAGGGATACTCTGCAAGGCTGGAAAAGTGCACGCTTTTGAAACTGTACATCCACTAGGTAGCAAAGAGGCAGAATAATTCATCTTAACTTAGACAGGTGGCAGGAAGGAAGAACCACCGCTTATTTTTTTTTCTTTAAGATCTCAAGTACTTAGTATCTAGAATTGTCATGGTGTCATATTTAGAAGCTGATTCTTCTCTGGAACCAGTAAATGCAAACTAGATCCCAGAATGGCTCAACTGGGTAGAGAAGCAGGGGGAAAAAGTAGGAAATAAATTTATGTGTGTCCGTTCATACCTCAGGCTCCATCTTCTATTCCATATATTTTCCTTATTATCTGATCAATTCATCCAATGGTATATCCTGTTTACTTTCATATGTTAAATTTTAGCACATAAATTATCTTTCATGCGAGGCATCCTTTCAGTCTCAAGAGAAAGCATGCAAGCTAAGTTGCTTCAGTTGTGTCTGACTCTTTGCAACCCTGTGGACTGCAATGAGCCAGGCTCCTTTGTCCATAGGATTCTCCAGGCAAGAATACAGGAGTGGGTTGCCATGTTCTCCTATGTAGGATCTTCCCCACAAAGGGATCAAACCTGTATGTCTTATGTCCCCAGCATTGGCAGGCAGATTCTTAACCAATACCACCACCTGGGAAGCCCCTTCAGCCTCTAACCAACAAACAGTTTAATAACCAGATCTTTAAACAACTCCCTTCAAATTTTAAATAGTCCCCTACTTTGTGTTGTCAGGTTTATAAATAGTCCATTGCAGGTGGTGTTTCTTATCTCCTCGTTGCACTACACATACTATCAAATGGGTTTCTTATGGCTTTTCCAGTAGTCATGTATGAATATGAGAGTTCAGATCAATGGTTCATTTGTGTCTGACTCTTTGGGACCCATGAACTGCACCACGCCAGGCTTGCCTGTCCATTACCAACTCCCAGAGCTTGCTCAAACTCACGTCCATCGAGTCAGTGATGCCATCCAGCCATCTCATCCTCTGTCGTCCCATTCTCCTCCTGCCCTCAATCCTTCCCAGCATCAGAGTCTTTTCCAGTGAGTCAACTCTTCGCATGAGGTGGCCAAAGTACTGAAGTTTCAGCTTTAGCATCATTCCTTCCAAAGAAATCCCAGGGCTGATCTCCTTCAGAATGGACTGGTTGGATCTCCTTGCAGTCCAAGGGACTCTCAAGAGTCTTCCCCAACACCACAGTTCAAAAGCATCAATTATTTAGTGCTCAGCTTTCCTTATGGTCCAACTCTCACATCCGTACCTGACTACTGGAAAAACCATAGCTTTGACTAGCTAGGCCTTTATTGGCAAAGTAATGTCTCTGCTTTTTAGTATGCTGTCTAGAGTAGTCGTAGCTTTTCTTCCAAGGAACAAGAGTCTTTTAATTTCATGGCTGCCATCACCATCTGCAGTGATTTTGTAGCCCAAGAAAATAAAGTCTGTCACTGTTTCCCCATCTATTTGCCATGAAGTGATGGGACTAGATGCCATGATCTTAGTGTTTTCAATGTTGAATTTTAAGCCAGCTTTTTCACTCTTCTCTTTCACTTTCATCAAGAGGCTCCTTAAATCATCTTCACTTTTGGGCATAATGGTGAGAGTTGGACCATAAAGAAAGTTGGTTGGATGACATCACTGACTCAATGGACATGAGTTTGAACCAGCTCTGGGAGTTGGTGATAGACAGGCAGTATGGCAGTCCATGGGGTCACAAAGATTCAGACACGAATGAGTGGCTGAATTGAAAAGCGGCACATTAAAAATTGCTTATTTTCAGTTGCAGGCAATAGTGTTAAAGACACTTTATTTAGTTACTAAATATGCAATTTCAAATCCAGAGTAAGTATTTATCTAGCCAAGACCCACACTTGAGCTAGCATAACTTGCTAATATTATCCATTTGTTAGCTATAGGTCAGCTCAGATCCCCTCAGGATGCTTTTAGGCCATCTACCTTCTGAGGATAACATTTCTCCATTTGGATAGAGAGAATATTTAATACTCACATTTTTGAATTTCTGAGAATGGTGGGATATATCTTTTTTCTACTGTTTTTTTTTATTTCTGAATGTCTTCTTGATTACTTATCCATGTACTCAGTTGATCACTTCCAAACAGGGGAAAAGAACACCAACTTTTTGGATCCAGTTTCATTTTGAAGTGTGCATGTACATTTATGTATGTGTATATGTGTGTGTCTGTATAGGTATGTATATATATATATATATATATATTGTTTGTGTGTGTGAGAATATGCGTATACTTGCACAGTATAAAAAATTAAACAAGCTTCAATTAAAAGAGTTAAGAGGCCAGAAAGGGGAGCTCTCATGCTTACAATGAAAGCAGAGCTGAATAGAAAGAAGAAAGATTTTCTCTTTTTTGCTTAGCCAAAGCTCAGCCAGTGAGAAACTGTCACCACTCAGCCAATGAAAAACCACTACACATTCAACTCTCAGAATTCCCTGGTGGTCCAGTGGGTAAGACTGCACTTTCAACACAGCAGGCACAAGTTTGATCCATGGTATGGGAACTAAGATCCCACAAGCTGTGTGGTGCAGCAGAAACATTAAAAAACAAACAAACAAAAAAGGTCATGAGTTCGAGTAAACTCTGGTCATGAATTTCAGTAAACTCCGGGAGATAGTGAAAGATAGGGAAGTCTGTCGTGCTAATCTATGGAGTCCCAAAATGTTGGACACAACAGAATGACTGAACAGCAACAACCCACTTCTCAATTTCTCCAACGGATTCTTTCTTGACTATAGCCCTCCCAGCTTCCCTTTCCCCTCAAAAGTGTCCTCCTCTCCTTGTTTAGCAAGAATTGCATGTGGCTTGCCATGTTTGCAGACCCCAAATTGCAATTCTTTGCTGATCCCAAGTAAACCTGCTTTTGCTGGAGAAATGACCAGATGTCTATTTGTCTAAGTCAACAACATCAACACACACACACTTCACTACATACAACTTTGATTTCTCATCTTCAAAACCACATATTTTTTCATAATGATAGTGTCCCATACTGGGGTTCCTTTTATCCTCTAATAATTTTAGTCTTATTTTCTGAACCACAGGAAATTCTTAGGCTACTGACTAAGAGTTGGCACAAAGCTCTAACCTTTTTCTAGTTTTATCTAGTTCCTCTGATGTAATGAGAAACACTGTTCCTAATTCAGCTTGATTCGTGGTTTTATTTTTTAACACATTTTGCAAAGCTTAGCCATTGGCCAAATATGATATAGCTGCATTGACTGAGCATCATTTGAGGTACGATGTACAAATGCTATGGCCTGTTTATTGATCTTAGGGACTTTCTCATTCAGCTATGTTAGGTAACTCCTCAGATGGATTTATCATAGATTCCAAAGGTATGAAAACCACCTGTTTATGTATGAGATGGGTACAGCTGTAGCATATTTTTTAATATATCATTCCCAAATCTTCTGTTTGTTTTCCTCTCTATTAGAATATTGTTTTGACATAACACATGACAGTGAGAGGTATTTCTTGTCTTAAAACAATGTTATGTCCTTCTATAACAGACACAGTTTCATTAGAGGCTCAGTAACACACCAAAAATTTCCTTTCAAAGAAAATGTATATGAAAACAGCTTCTGGCAACTTTCATTCCAAAATTGTAACACTTATTGCTGGGTTGTAAACATAAGCTTTTGCAAAATGCTCTCAACAGCCTAAGTGCAAGTGATTGACACTTCTTATCATTTGAGCATTGGAGTAGTACCACCACAAGGAATAAACTGAGTAAGCTATTAGATGGAAGTGTTTGAAACTTCTTGAGTGTCTTCTGTTGTACAGAACACCATTAAAATTCATCTATTCCCCTAGTTTGTTTGTAAAAAGGTACTAGTAAAAGTCTCAGCTGTGACTTTTCCAGAAACCAACAACTCAATCAGTTTTCATTCTATTTTCATTTTGGAGCTGGCTGAGAAAATAATTTACTTTTGGTTGTTTGAGGTACATCTTTAGTGTCTCCAGTCCAGGTAGTTTTTAAGAATCTTATCATTTATACCTGTCTCTGCAGTTCAGCTGGGTTAATCTACAACCCTCTGGTCCTAAGATTAACCAGCATTTAGTTCAGTCCACTTCAGAATTTGTCAACATCGTATTATTGGTATGTTAAATGCTTTCATATTTTTCTTCATTTAATCAAATTTAAGTATCTTCATGGCAAAGTTTGCCAATACTCAACAAGATCTCTGTCTGTGTGAGTAGACAGTAAGTTTGTTTGGGGCTCCATTCCACATATACTACATAAATTAGTTTGGCTTCCTTTACAAAAAGGAATTGGGAAAAATAACCAAGTTGTTCACATCATGCTGATTTCTTTTAGCATGCTGCACAGTTTGAACTAAGACCATGTTGAATGCAGGCTTCTATTAAGAAAACACCTTATTTTATCCTTTATAGCCAGTGATTAAACTCTAAGATTCATCAGCTTTCGCCACATATAATGCTGAAATATTAAACAAGAGTTTTGGGGATACTAATGCAAGTGGACCTGAAATCTTCTTAAATAAAGTCAGATTTTCTTGCTGATACCCAAATATCCTATACTGTTTATCCACTTGAGCAGATTCAGATAATTCTAAAGCCTTCCATTCAGCACACCACATTAAAATAAGTGAACAGGTTGCCAGGTCTTTCTTTTTCTTAATGTTTTAGGTATGGAAAAATATTACTCATTCAGACATCAGATCCATTCCTACAATACTTTCTGGTAGAGTTAATACATTAGTGTACCATACTTCCATTTATAAATTTCCACTGAGTAGTATTGCTATATGTAAGCCTTCCAGAGTTTCATCAACATATCCTCTAACATAACATATCCCTTAATATACATCATCCTTTAACTTTTAATTAGCAATTTCATTAGCAAACTTGGGTATCAGAGGACATTGTGCACTATCATCTGATAGTTATCTTATGACTATCAGGCCATTTGACCCATATCCATGAAAATGTTCTCCAGCCCCTCTTCCTCCTAGTTCCTCAAGAGACCTTGACAAACCCATTTCTCAGAATCATAAGTCTCTCTTTTTTTTCCCACACCATTTTAATCAGGACTTGTTCTGAAGAGACCAAAGTTTTCATATTTGTATCACTACTGCATTTTAAAATTCACTTAGGCTAGGAAAAGTTAAGTGAATCTGTTCTCTTCTGTTATTTTTGTAGTCCAAGGAGATGATAGACCAGCCAGACCCCTAACACTTACTGTAATCTATTAAAACTTCTACAACTATTTCATCTATCTCCAATTTTATTGCATTTTATTTTAACTATGCAAATCCTCCCACTGGCTTAATTGCATCAAGGTTATTCAGTGTTTTGTTTTCTCATTCCAAAATAATTTTACCTATTTCTCATAATATAATTAACCTCATTTGGGGTACCAGAATTAACCGTCCTCTCAAATTATTCTGCCTTACAATAAGAGGTTCAGCAAGAGCCCAAGCACTTAGACTTCCTTTTGTCAGAGCTTGAATAACAATGAACCAAATGTATAAAATTAGAGGATGCTTTGGTGTCATCACACAATGAATCTAAACATACTAGTATGTTTAATACTTTTTGCAGCCTTAGAAGAATTACACTAAGTATCAAAAGGTAGTGTATCTTCCTGACTCCCCTTTGGAAGCATATTTCTGCAACTTTTAGAATATCTCTGGCAATCACTGATTTTTTAAAATGTCTTTAATTTTCCCTAAAACAGCCAAATAAATTAAAAATACAGAATTCTTGATCAATTTCAGCTTTTAAAAAGCTAATTTAGCTCTTTTTAGATCTACTAGTTTCATCAGTCGGAGAAGGCACTGAGGATCCACTCCAGTACTCTTGCATGGAAAATCACATAGAAGGAGGAGCCTGGTGGGCTGCAGTCCATGGGGTCCTGAAGAGTCGGACATGACTGAGTGACTTCACTTTCACTTTTCACTTTCATGCATTGGAGAAGGATATGGCAACCCACTTCTGTGTTCTTTCCTGGAGAATCCCAGGGATGGGGGAGCCTGGTGGGCTGCCATCTATGGGGTTGCACAGAGTCGGACACGACGGACGCCACTTAGCAGCAGCAGTTTCATCAGTGTGTTCTCTTCTCATCAGCTTATGTGATCTCAAACCAGGATTGGCCTAGGAGCCAAATTTGCATCAAAGAACAATTTCATTTATCCTTCCCACAGTACCAACTGAAGCTATGGAAAGGACTCATCAGTTCAGTTCAGTTCAGTCGCTCAGTCGTGTCGGACTCTTTGCGACCCCGTGAATCGCAGCACGCCAGGCCTCCCTGTCCATCACCAGCTCCCGGAGTTCACCCAGACTCACGTCCATCGAGTCACTGATGCCATCCAGCCATCTCATCCTCTGTCCTCCCTTTCTCTTCCTGCCCCCAATCCCTCCCAGCATCAGAGTCTTTTCCAATGAGTCAACTCCTCGCATGAGGTGGCCAAAGTACTGGAGTTTCAGCTTTAGCATCATTCCTTCCAAAGAAATCCCAGGACTGATCTCCTTCAGAATGGACTGGTTGGATCTCCTTGCAGTCCAAGGGACTCTCAAGAGTGTTCTCCAACACCACAGTTCAAAAGCATCAATTTTCGGCACTCAGCCTTGTTCACAGTCCAACTCTCACATCCATACATGACCACAGGAAAAACCATAGCCT
>NW_011494760.1:1046996-1057983 GCF_000754665.1 Bison bison bison | reverse complement strand
AAACCATAGCCTTGACTAGACGAACCTTTGTTGGCAAAGTAATGTCTCTGCTTTTGAATATGCTATCTAGGTTGGTCATAACTTTTCTTCCCAGGAGTAAGCGTCTTTTAATTTCATGGCTGCCGTCACCATCTGCAGTGATTTTGGAGCCCCAAAAAAGTAAAGCCTGACACTGTTTCCACTGTTTCCCCATCTATTTCCCATGAAGTGATGGGACCAGATGCCATGATCTTTGTTTTCTGAATGTTCAGCTTTAAGCCAACTTTTTCACTCTCCTCTTTCATTTAAATCAAGAGGCTTTTTAGTTCCCCTTCACTTTCTGCCATAAGGGTGGTATCATATGCATATCTGAGGTTATTGATATTTCTCCCGGCAATCTTGATTCCAGCTTATGCTTCTTCCAGCCCAGCATTTCTCATGATGTATTCTGCATATAAGTTAAATAAGCACAGTGACAATATACAGCCTTAACATACTCCTTTTCCTATTTGGAACCAGTCTGTTGTTCCATGTCCAGTTCTAACTGTTGCTTCCTGACCTGCATACAAATTTCTCAAGAGGCAGATCAGGTGGTCTGCTATTCCCATCTCTTTCAGAATTTTCCACAGTTTATTGTGATCCACACAGTCAAAGGCTTTAGAACCACACAAGGTGAAGCAGTGTACTCAGAAGTACCATCAAAATACGTGTGAAATACTAAGTTTGCAGCTAAACCAGTCTATATAAACTAAAAGAAAAAGAAGTCAATATATGCATTTTAATAACAAATATAGACAATCTAGAATATGGTGGGCTCTAAATATTAATAGAAGGCCATCCATCCTACTATTTAGTATACTTAATTCTTTTGGTAAAGTTTGCTACCATGATTCCAGACTTCCCAGTTGATAAGGCTAAACAGTCACAGACAAACTAGAAAGAAACTTTATATTTATGTGTAGGGGAATATGTTCCATATATCATTATGTGAAGACTGTGAGTGAAACCTTGGAAGATTATAAAGATTTATTTTCCAGCTTGTTCACTATAATTTTATCACCAGAACACAGATGTGAAATCACCACTAAATCTAAGCTAAAATGGAAAGAAACAGATTCATATCAACATCATTATCATTGGACATGTAGATTCTGGCAAGCCTACCACAGCTGGCCATCTGATCTGCAGATGTGGTAGATCAACAAAAGAACCATCAAAATGTTTGAGAAGGATGCTACTGAGATGGAAATGACTCCTTCAATGATTCCTGCTTCTTGGAAAAATGGAAGGCTGAAAGTGAGTGTTATATAACCATGGATATCTCCCTGTGGAAATCTGAGACCAGTAAAAGTATTATTTGAACATCATTGATGCTCCAGGACACAGAGACTATCAAAAATATGATCACAAGCACATCACAGACTTGTTGTACCATTTTGATTATTGTTGCTGGTGCTGGTAAATTTGAAGACATTTCCTCTAGGAACAAGCAGACCTGGAAGCATGCCATACTATCTTACATACTGGGATTGGAAAAACTAAACGTTGGTGTTAACAAATAGATTTCCTTCAGCTAGAAGATATACAAGGGAATTGTAAAGAAAGTCAGCACCTACATTAAGAAAACTGGCTCAACCCAAACACAGTAGCATTTGGGGTTGGCTTGATGACAAAGCACTGAAGCCAAATGCAAAACTATTTTAGTTCAAGGGATGGAAATTCAACCATAAAGATGGCAATGCCCATGGAACCACAGTGCTTGAAACTCTTGATCACATCCTGCCACCAACTCATCCAACTGATGAGCACTTTGGCTAGCCTTCCAGGACATCTACAAAAACACTCATGTTGGTATTATCGTTGTGAACCAAATGAAAACTGTTATTCTCATATTAGGCATGGCGGTCACCTTTGCTTCAATCAGTGTTACAGCTGACGTCAAGTTTGTTAAAATGCCCTATGAAGCTTTGAGTAGAGGTCTTCCTAGGTGGGCTTCAGTGTCAAGTATGTATCTCTCAAAGATACTCATTGTGGCAATGTGGCTGGTGACAGAAAAGATGACCTAACAATGGAAGCAGCTGGCTTCACTACCCAGTTGATCACACTGAACCATCCAGGCCAAGTCAATGCTGGCTATGAACCTGCAGGATGGTTATGCAACTCAGATTACTTGCAAGTTTGCTGAGCTGAAAGAGACTGACTGTCATTTTGGAAAGAAACTAGAAGATGGGCCCAGATTTTGGAGACCTGCTGTTGCTGTCACCATTGAAACAGTGTCTGGAAACCCCATGTAAGTTGAGAGCTTCTCTGATGATCTTTCTCTGGGTTGCTTTGCAGTTCATGACATGAGATGGGTAGTCGCCGTGGCTGTCCTCAGAATAGTGGAAAAGGAGGTTGCTAGAGCTTTCAAGGTCACCATGTCTGCCCAGAAAGTGAGAATGAATATAATTTGTGATACCTGTTACCCTAATCTTCACCAGTATTAGATCCATCTCAGGACTCTATCAATTGGCCACTGAAGTTTAGTAGTAAATCCTTGGTTACTGCTTGTCAATGCAGGAGATGTAGGAGACATGGGTTCCATCTCTGGGTCAGGAAGATCCCCTTGTGGAGGAAACGGCAACCCACTTCATATTTTTGCCTGGAAAATGCCATGGGCAGAAGATACTTGTGTCCATGAGGTCACAAAGAGTTGGACACAACTGAACACACATACACACACACAATGAAATGATAATATGCTGTAAAACCTTCAGAAGGAAAGGAAAATGCTTTGCTGATTATCTCTGTGTGTATGTGGTGTGTGTGTGTGTGTGTGTGTGTGGTGGTTTTAAGTTATTAGTTTTGAAAATCAATACTTTTTAATAAAAACTTGACCAAAAATACATCATTGAGTTTTGAGACCCACTGAAATAGTTTAATGAGGAACTTGTGTCATCTTTTGGCCAGCACGGAAATTTCCTATTGAAAGAAAGAAAGTGAAATCGCTCAGTCGTGTCCGACTCTTTGCGACCCCATGGACTGTAGCCCACCAGACTCCTCCCTCCATGGGATTCCTCATTCCAGGCAGATGCTTTAACCTCTGAGCCACCAGGGAAGCCTGAATTAATTAGGTGAAAGACTTAAGAGTTGTCCATAATCCATTTCTGGTGTCCCATCTGCCTAAACTTCAGGATTTGATACTTCTGAGTTAGCATTTTTTTTCCCTAAGTCAGAACTTCAGGTTTCTTCACCTTTCATAAGGGGAGGAATCATGTATGCTTTAAATACATAGTGAAAAATTGTGGAATGAGGTCTAAGGGTTACAAAAATTCATAGGTCAGGACAGATAAGCAGAGGGAATTTTTTATGTGTAAGCTGCTTTATAAAAAGGCCACAAACTCTAATGTTAATGGTCATGTGTAGCACATAAAATTTTTTGCATTTTCATCAGTACTGAGTAGATTTGTTGGTATAATTTTTTAAAAATTGCTTTTCAAATAGCTGTGTTTTTTTGTATAAGTAATATTTTGAAATCCTGAAACTATGTCATTTATATACATTTATTTCATCTATATATAAAGCACAAGTTAATAAATATCATAAAATGGATTTTCTATTTAAAACATCACAACCTAAATTATAAAGTGTGAACTACATATTAATAAAACATACAAGTTTGCCATTAATAAACATATCATTGACCTGATTGTTGTTCAGTAGCTAAGTTGTGCCCAACTCTTTGGGACCCCATGAACTGCAGCATACCAGGCTTCCCTGTCTTTTACTATTTCCTAGAGTTTGCTCAAACACATGTCTATTGAGTTGGTGATTAATAAATGTTTATATTTTTGTTTATTAGTTTTATTATTTACCAGTTAAGAAAGAAGTAAACTGTCCATCTTGGAATAACCCAACTATTCTATGGAAGTTCAGTAAATCATATAAATGATATATGAAAAACTTTAAGTCCCCTTCATTATTAAGTAGCCCTTTCTAATTCTATTTCTGTTTGGGGAATTATAGAGTTTACAAGTATTTACATATGTATGTTTTTTTAAAACAAACATTTGCTTTCTGAAGAGATTTTCAAATAAGTAAATGTGTATTTTATTTCATATTTCAATTAACTCTCCTATCAATTCATTCACACCAGGAATTCTTCAACAGATAAGTTTTGTCAATGAAGTATGATTTTTACCCCCCAATGTGGCTGTTTAAAGAAAGCTATCAAGATGTTGTCTTCAGGTAGGTCGTGAAAGTGTCTTACCTATTGATAAAAATGATTCAGATCACTGCCAGTGCACAACTATTTTTTAATTGCTCAATGACAAAAAAAAAATACAATGAATTCCCACGTCCAGATCTTAGAAATGAAAACCTTTTATTTATTTAATCCTCGGAACAGTTTCAGTTTACTAGGTACATGGGAAATAAGGAAATGAAAGAATCATCTTAGTGGCTTGTCTTTGACCATGGGGAATACAAAAATCATTTAATTCTTGGATTACACAGAAAAAAAAAATCGCATGCAATTGTGACTTAATTGTTGACCATGTATAATAATTGGGGCTTTGCAGGTAGCACAGTGGTAAAGAATTTGCCTGCCAATGCAGGAGGTGAAAAAGTCACAATTGGATCCCTGAGTCAGGAAGATCCCCTGGAGAAGGAAATGACATCCCACTCTGGTATTCCTGTCTGGGAAATTCCATGGACAGAGGAACCTGGTGGGCTACCATCCATGGTGTCACAAGGAGTTGGACACAACTGAGCAGGCAAGCATACCATATATAATAAATAATAAAGCAAGCCACCTAACAATTTACATGTTATTTAAAATGGTGTTCTCCTTCCTCCTTTCCTGCCTTGTTTATAAAATATTAAAGAAGATTTTAATTTCACTTAATTTTTCAATGATTCTAAGAAGGATTTTTGTTACATTAGAGAGAAGAGTTTTGATTTTTTAAATTACTGTATAAACTATTATATTCACCCCAAATTTAAGTACTTTAATTGAATTTAGAATAAATGCAGCCCTGAGTCTAGTCACTGAATACTATTTTTAACTACATGACATTTCCTAAGTCACAGAAGATTTTGTGCAGAAGTCACCAACCTTCCATTTATTTTCCAAGGACATTTGCGAACTCCCCTGAGTACTTATTATTGTTGAGCAGGAGGTGCTAGAGAAATTGTTAATTTACATTGCCTGATTTGTGTGAACCCTGGACATTTTCTCTCAGTGTAGGTCTGAAAAACTGAAGCATTATTTCTCACAGCAATGAGTTTCTTTTTTCCAGGCAGGCATTTTGATGAATAGCATTGGGCTGTCGAACATCTATACTATTCTCTTAGGTTCAATTCTGGTCATACCAGTGAGTAGAGATAAGGACATAAATGACGTGTTGGCAATTTGTACTATGATCTGCCAACCGTGTGAGGGAAAAATAAACCCAATGTTTTATGTATAGATCTATTGCTTTTAGGAGCAGTTACAGAGAATAGCCAAAAAATTCCATCTCAAAGATCAGCTCTTGTCCAGAAGACATGGAATAGAAAGCCCTATCATTCATTCACTTTTTGAAACATTGAAAATTTCCTAGAAACTTGACTATTTTTAGAAATGACAGGATGGCAAACATAAATATAAGAATTTAGACCACAGGCAAAATAGCATCTGACAAGCAGTTCTGTCATTTTTTAAGAATAGGAATGAATTTCTGAAGTCACTATATTTTGAGGGCATTGACTTCTCGTCTGATGACCAAGGTTTGTCTAGAAAGGGTGAGTTACTGATAAAGGTTTTCAGTTGTTGTTCAGTCGCTAAGCTTTGTCTGATGCTTTGCAATCCCATGGACTGCAGCATGCCAGCCTTCCCTGTCCTTCACTATCTCCCAGGAGTTTGCTCAAAGACACATGTCCATTGAGTCAGTGATGCCATCCAACCATTTCATCCTCTGTCATCCCCTCCTCCTCCTGCCTGTTTTCATACATGAACTTATCTATGTATGTTCGTAGACTTACCTGGTGGTTCAGCGTTTAAGAGTTTGTCTGCAAATGCAGGGACATGAGTTTGATCCCTAGTCCTGGAAGATTCCAGCATTCCAAGGGGCAACTAAACCTGCCTGCCACAATTAGTGAAGCCCACAAGTCCTAGAGCCCATGTTCTATAACAAGAGAAGTCACCACAAAGAGAAGCCTGTGCCCTGAAACTAGAGAGCAGCCTCCACTCACAGCACCTAGAGAAAGTGTGTGAGCAACAATGAAGACCAAACACTGTCAACGATAAATAAATCAGTAAATAAGTAAAGCAAATGCATGTTCCTGAGTCCCATGATATGAATGAAATTTGAATATCACCTAAACACTTCAAAGTACTTATGATCAACCTACCAAACTCCATTAACAGAAATTATTATGTCTAAGGCTGAGCCCGTGTTTCGGCATGCAGTGTCTCCCACATAATATAACTGATTTTACATAGATTTCAAATGACACCATTGAAAATATGAAACTAAAAGACTAGCAGAGGTGAAAATATTATTTCCCTCAGAAGAGATAAGCTCTGGGTAAAGAAATATGGAAGTTAAGTCCCTGAAGTTAGTTTTGAGGACAGATCCCAAAGGCTCCTGACTTCAGTGACAGACTTTTTTTTTTTTTTTTTTTTAGTGACAGACTTTGGATGCCCTTTGTTTTGCTGTGGGAAACAAGTATTCTTAGGAAGGACATTTAAATGACATTAAACACTTTGTCAAAAAAGTCTGAAGAAGGAGAGACATAAAAGAGGCAATGATTGGGAGAATGCTGAGAACAAAGCTTTTAATTAAGAATATATTTCAGCTGTCAGGGCTTTGCCAAAAGTTTAACTCTTATAACTCTGTTTCACATATCTGTGAAGGTTATCTGAAAAAAGGTTGCAACTGAAGATAATAGTATTAAATAAAACTGAAACACTATAGGGGATTATAATCTATTCAGAACTAGAAGAAAATATGATATACAGTATTCTCAATCAGACAGGATATTGAGAAAGATCTGGAGAAAAATGAAAGCAAATCTACTTATTTGGCTTTAAAAAGAAGCTCCCTTAGGAGACTGGGCACAGGGAAAATTCTATTCCAGAAATTAATATCAGAAATGTGTCAACATGTACCGTAATAAAAACCTTAACCAGATTCCTCTTGGAGCCATTAAAAGCCAGTGGTACTAAAGTCTGGTGTCCCTTTAACCATAGCCTCCAGCTTCTGTGTTAGTTCAGATCACATCACTTGTTCACAGCATATCTCCCCAACCCAACCTTGATATGCATATGAGAGAGACTGAGAGCAAGAGAGAGACATAAATATTTGAAGATTACACTGTTGGCTTTGAAGATGGAGAAAGAGGCTATTGCTCAAGTAATGTAGGCAGCTGTAGTAGTTGGAAAAGGCAAACCAAAGGATTCTCTACTAGAGTTTCTGAAGGCAATACATTGTGATACTAAATTTCTGGCCTTTAAAAGTGTAAGATTATGAATGTGTGTTGTGTTAAGACATAAAGTTACTGGTAATTTGTTACAACAGCAAAAGGACACCAGTACATTCAGGAAGAAAACTCTATGAGCTACTCTGCTTCCAGAACTCTTGGCTCATTTCCTTGAATGTTCACTGGAAGCATCTCTTTCTTTCATGCCTGAAACCACAGCAGTATTTCAGGAGGAGGCCCACAAGTATGGCTCAAATTGGGAACAGTGTCAAGGGAAAAGAAGGTTTGTGAAATACTGAAAAGATTGAAGTGACAAAATTTGAGAGTAAGCAAAAACAAAAATTATGGAGGAAAAGACCAAAAGTGTGAGTTTAAGCCATTGATTTTTAAAATTTTTGCATGACAAAGCCAGCAACCTCATACTGAGAAACATATACAACATACAATTCAGGCTACAATTGCTGAGTTCACCGATGCTTTGGCCAGAGGAAGTGGAAATTCATACATCCCGAGGGAAGGCTTGGATGGTCTGTTAGATATCTTTCAGTGCTACAATTCTATAATAATCATAAAATCTAAAAATTAGGATACTGGTGAAGTCAATGATGGATATAGGAAGACGTGAAGAGAAGGTGTTATTATTGTGAAGTAATTGGTAGAGGAGATAGGCACATGAGGGCTCCTCAGGAGGTGCCAGTATAAAGGACCTGCCTGCCAGTGCAGGAGACATAAAAGATGTAGGTTTGATCCCCAGCTCTGGAAGATCCCCTGGAGGAGGGTATCACAACTCACTGAGTATTCTTGCCTTGAGAATCTCATGGACAGAGGAGCATGGCAGACTATGGTTCATAGAGTCACAAAGAGTCAAACATGATATACATGTACGTGGGTTCATGAGAAACCATTTTTCTTTTAAACATGATTAATATGAGGTACTGTGAGAATCCCCATGAGGAGATGCTGACTAGATCATTAAAAGCCCACAAGTGGCCTTTGGGCAAATGTTTAGAGCTCTTGAGATGATATCTGTGGGTATTAATCAACAGCAGTTTGGCATCAGTTGCGATCTCTATGGGAATAGGTTCAAAACAGAGCATGAAGATAAAAAATCAGAATGGTGGAGAATACACATTCCATATTTATAGAGTTAAGGAATGAAGGTGAAAAAGAAATAGAGAATAAACAGAGAAGTAGGTGGCATCACATGAACCAGCTGAAAAAGAGAATTCATTAAAAATTTCATGAATATCTCATGTGAAATAATTTTAATATATAATAACTAAAGTTGCTCAGTCGTGTCCGACTCTTTGCGGCCTGCCAGGTTCTTCCATTCATGGGATTTCCAGGCAAGAATACTGGAGTGGCTTGCCATTTCCTCCTCCAGGGGATCTTCCCAACCCAGGGATTGAACACGGGTCTCCCAAACTGCAGGCAGACTCTTTACCATCTGAACTACCTGGGAAGTAATTTTACCCTTAGCCTACTATTGTTACAGAGACTGGAGACTGAATTCTATAAATTAAACTAAACAAATCTACTTAGCTATGAAGGTGATGTTGACATTATAAGAGGGTAGAATGAATTTAGAGAGAAACTGAAGTCAAGGAAGCTAGAAAGTCTGGGAATCATGGAAAAATATTTAACATCTTAAGAATCTAGCAGAAAACCTAGCTTAAAATCTAAATTTCTGCTTTATTTTCTTTGGGTGATAAATGCTATATTTTTTGAAAAATATGATTTGGTTTTGTTTTTGGTAATTTACATATTCTGTCTATAGAATTCAGTAAAATGGGTTACAATGAAAATCAGTGTCACATCCAGATGATAAAAGATGCTTTGTGGGGAAAGAATGAAAAGACAAGGAAAATGTGAGTAAACAAAATTTATAGTATTTTTTAAACAACAAAGGCTGTCTTTTTGTATAATTGTTCCTTGTAAGAAAATAAGAAAGAACATTTATTCTCCATCCTTGAGAATATGACAGTAGGAAGAATAGCTTCTAAAATGAGTTTTCCTTAAGGCTCCATAACTTATGTCCATTTCAGAAGCTTTTAAGTATCTGCCAACTTCATACACAACTTTGTAGAATATTCTTTATAGCAGAAATGTTGATACTTAAAATGATTTATTTGAAGCCCTGTTCAGAGTGAAGAAAACACGAAAATTTATGAAAGCACAATATTAGGATATCCAAAAGATAAATGGAAAGATTTGAGAATATTTAGACAATCATGTTCATTTTAAGAGGAAAGGGAAAAATGAAAAAGAAATGGCTAAATATGAACTGGTAGAATTAAATCTTAAAATGAAGCCACTGATTTATCAAAATATTTGGAAAGTGAACTCATTAGGATACCAGAAGATTCTGACATGCTGACTGACACCTTGTAAGTCTCTTTTTAAAGACACAAAAGTATATAAAATGATTTATGTGGGGAAATCGAGGCTTAATTGTTTAAATTATGGTAGGTCATAAATCTAATAAGTGGTAGAAATGGGAAATTGGAATTGACCACTGCCTCTAATAGGACTGTAGCAGTAGGGGTAAGACTAGTAATGGTGCAGTAGCAATGGTGTTGGCATTGGTAGAAACTTCTAGATAGTACTCATTACTTTCCAGGCGTTCTTCTGAGTGCTTTACATGTTTCAATCCATTTGTTTATGCTGACAGTTATCTGAAATAGATCTCATTCTTATTCTATTTTACAGATGAGACATAAGATGTAAAAAAAAATAAAATACATTAAAAAAAGACATTAAAAAAAAAACTAACCTTAAAAATACACACCCAAGCTATAACAAAATGAAACCCCAGAGTTTACTAGAAAAAGCAAAATGAATTAGTCAATAGGCTAGGTCAATCGTTGGTAGCAAACAGCTCAAAAGATGTCAATGGCTTAAAAAGTTAAGATTTATTTCTACCTCATACTCATCTATTGCAAGGCACCTTTGCATGCTTTTGTTGTTGGTTTGTCTTTTATTTTATTTTAATTTATTCTCATTCCATACCTATTTGAACCCCTATCATTTCTTAGTCTTGTTGAAGAGAAATATATATGCTGCTGCTGCTGCTAAGTCACGTCAGTCGTGTCCGACTCTGTGCCTGACCCCATGGACGGAAGCCCACCAGGCTCCCTTGCCCCTGGGATTCTCCGGGCAAGAACACTGGAGTGGGTTGCCATTTCTTTCTCCAATTGTGAAAGTGAAAAGTGAAAAGGAAGTCGCTCAGTCGTGTCCGACTCTTAGCGACCCCATGGATTACAGCCTACCAGGCTCCTCCATCCATGGGATTTTCCAGGCAAGAGTACTGGAGTGGGGTGCCATTCCTTCTCCATATATATATAAAATATGTATATATATATATATATAATATGTATATATATGTGTATATGTATAGGTGTGTGTGTGTGTGTGTGTATATATATATATATATATATATATATATGCACAGTTGTGTCTGAGTCTTTGTGACCCCATGGACTATGTAGTTCATGGAATTCTCCAGGCCAGAATACTGAAGTGGGTAGACTTTCCCTTCTCAAGGGGATTTTCCCAACCCAAGGAT
>NW_011494760.1:1034643-1046723 GCF_000754665.1 Bison bison bison | reverse complement strand
ATTATATATGTAATATAATATATTATATATATATTATGTAAAGTGTAATAGTGAAACTGTGATAGCTTTTAAAATGTTTTTTCAAGGATCTGTCCTATCACTTTCTCTTGTATTTTACTAGCTAAAGTAAGCCGTATGACCAAATACAACCAAGCGTGGTTTTGATGGTTGGGAAGTACAATATTTCTATATAAAGGAGCTTGAGAATATAAGACATATAATGTTGGACATGAAGTGTTTGAACTATATTACACTTTACTACATAGAGATACCATAGTTGTATTTTTTTTTTTATTGTTTTCATTTTACTTTCTCCTGAGCCTGGACTTTGGCTACCCAGGTGGAGTGTGATCTCGGCTTGAAAAGTGAAATAGATTCACAGGATGATAACAGCACTCACTGAAGTTGAGGAGCAGGTTCTTTGTTAAAGAATTACCTACCTTTGGAAGGTAATCAGTGGATAGTTTGACTTAGTTTCATACTAAAACGCTAATGTTATCATCCTAAAGGTTGATTCTTGGTTTCTCAATATTAAACAAGTAATTATGCCAGTGAATTAAAGCTAGTTATTTGATAGAACTGACTATTTCTAGAACTAGTAGGAGTACACTGTATCTAAACTTGAGAAAGAGAACTCTGACATGAGCCAAAAACCACGCAGAACAGAGCAGCACAGGAGAATGAATGTATGCAAGTGTGTATGCTAAGTCGCTTCAGTTGTGTCTGACTCTGTGTGATCCTGTGGACTGTAGCCCACCATGCTCCTCTGTCCATGGGATTCTCCAGGCAAGAATATTGGAATGAGTTGACATGCCATCCTCCAGGGGATCTTCCCCATCCACGGATCAAACCCGTGTCTCTTTTTGTCTCGTGCATCGGCAGGCTGAGTTCTTTACCAATAGCACCACCTAGGAAGCCTTGAGTGAATATACAATGCACCAAATCATACAGGACAGAAGTCGAAGCTCACCTGGTGTGTGCCAGAGTGTGTGCCACTGGGATTTTTCTTTAACAAGGAACCTGCTCCTCAACTTCAGTGAGTGCTGTTATCATCCTTTGGATCTATTTCACTTTTCAAGCCGAGATCACACTCCACCTGGGTAGCCAAAGTCCAGGCTCAGTATGGTGAAGGTAATGGTCCAGTCATTTTTATTCAATGCAGCACTCCTCTAATGGGTAGTCTTTGCTTTGGAGTTCCTAACTGGGTTGTTTGTACTTTGTCAAAGCTGTATCACAGTCTGAGCATCTTTCTGCACAATCATTTTCATCCCTCTTCCTTTCACAGGTTTCTGATCTCTGATGAAGTACAGTGACCTTCTCTGGTCCATTCTTCCTGCTCCTTCCAACTCTCTCAAGTGAACATCTAACTTCTGTTCAATATTTGCTTTCTGGGACCCCAAGTGACACATTAGGTGGTAGAACTTCTAAGAAAGGATAGGTAAATTTATGAGATAAGAAAACATAAATTAAAGATGGCTGAAGTTAACATTGAGATTGCTTAACTTATTGTATGAAGACCACTTCATAAGTGGGGGACCCACATCCTGATCTGGCTGATATGAAATGGTCCCGTGTTGAGTTGACTGGAGAAAACTCTAAAAACAGTTGAGTATTAGATATAATTCTGAAATAGTTGGAAGGGAGGACCAGAATGACCATATATATAACACTAGGACTGGACCATGTGTTTTAGAAGTCAAGATCTGGAAAATAATTAGCAAGAGAAAGTGAAGAGTAAGGGAGACATTATAGGAGTGAATGTGAAAATGTTAGTCGCTCAGTCATGTCCACCACTTTGTGACCCCATGGACTGTAGTTTGCCAGCCTCCTCTGTTCATGGCATTTCTTAGGCAAGAATGCTGGAGTGGGTTTCCATTTCCTTCTCCAGGGGATCTTCCTGACCTAGCGATTGAACCCAAGTCTCCTGCATTGTGGTCAGATTCTTTACCATCAAGAATCGTTTACCACTGAAGCCCCAGTTATAGACCAGGTAACATAAATCCAGGTGGCCTGATTTAGTCCAATGACATAGATAATTGAGAGGATGAATAGTGTTTATGAGATGTTTGAAAGCCAGAAATGGCAAATCTTGGAGATTTAATGTAATGAGGGAGATAGTAGAGCAAAGGAAAGAAGACCAATGATTTCTTGATGACATCCTTCAATCACTAAATCAAAGTGTTCTATTGAATTTTATAAAAATAATCAATGTAAATGTCCTTATGAAAAATATAAATGTTAAATATTAGTTTGGCAATATTCTTTTGTTTATGGAAATTATTTCTTCAAACCTAGAGAGTAACCTGTATTTATGTAGCTTCTGCAGTAAAAGCTATCGGCATGAATAATGCAGTAAATGTCATAAACACTAAGAATGAATCTGTATAAAGTTAATTTCTGTAAACTATAATGAATTCTAGCACTAGGATAAACATTGACTCTGTTAGAAGATGCTTACATAAGGTCTCAGTGGAATCAGGCAGCTTCCAAAGTCTGGAGATTGGACCGGCTCCAAAGTTTCTGGCTGAACAAAGCAGCTACCAAAAAAACAAAAACAAAACAAAAAACAAATGCTGGAGGCATTAGGCATTTGATGTAGGTGAAGACAGAAAATTCTCGGGCAAAGCTGATTGCTTTTGGAGAAGGATAAGAAAGGAAAGATAACTCCTTAGAAGGTTTTCAATAGTGAATCTTGGCAAAGACAGAAAAGTATACTGAGGTTTTATTAAATTGTGCTATCGGGATATGTGTTACCAAGTACTCTTTTATCCTCTCCTGATAATTTTCAATAATATCTAAAAGCACACATAGCTGCGTGCATGCATGCGCACGCGCGCACACACACACACACACACACACACATTCAGAATGTTGAAAGTGCCTGAAGTTGCTCTCCCTAATTGTGGTAGGGTTGAGATTTGCTTATCTTTTGGCATAGAGTAGAGAACTCTAGAAGAAGGAAAAACTTAGAAGCTGAATTACAGAGGAAGTTTAAACAGTGCTCGGCTAATGTGTTTCCTTAGGTCAAGTCTATTTGTCTTAATGTTATTTGATGTATTATATATCTTCACTGTCTTTTAAATGATAATTTTAAAAAGAGATCATAATCATGAATATCACACAAATATAAAATAAACATGTCAATGATTTTATTTAACTTGCCAACAGCACTGAAGATGGTGACTACAGCCATGAAATTAAAAGACGCTTGCTCCTTGGAAGAAAAGGTATGGCCAACCTGGACAGCATATTAAAAAGCAGAGACATTAGTTTGACAACAAAGGTCCATCTAGTCAAAGCTATCGTTTTTCTTGTAGTCATGTATAGATGTAAGAGTTGGACTATAAAGAAAGCTGAGCGCTGAAGAATTGATGCTTTTGAACTGTGGTGTTGGAGAAGACTCTTGAGAGTCCCTCGGAGAGCAAGGAGATCTAAGCAGTCCATTCTAAAGAAAATCAGTCTTGCATGTTCATTGGCAGGACTGATGTTGAAGCTGAAACTCCAATACTTTGACCACCTGATGTGAAGAACCAATTCATTGGAAAAGATCCTGATATTGGGAAAGATTGAAGGCGAGAGGAGAAAGGGACAACAGAGGATGAGATGGCATCACCAACGCAATGGACATGAGTTTGAGCATGCTCCGGGAGTTGGTGATGGACAGAGAGGCCTGGTGTGCTGTAGTCCGTGGGGTCACAAAGAGTCAGACACAACTGAATGACTGAACTGACTGGTTGATGCATTAATAGAGAAACCAGTAGGTTTTACAGCTAGGTCAAACACAATTTTAAAATCCCCACATTTGTATGCAGTAAAGGAATGCTGAAATGACAATTTATAAATATGTGCAAAAATCCGTCTATCCACAAGGCAATTATAGATGCATTCCACTAGACACAACTGCCTAGAATTTCTGTGAACAAAACTTATTTGTATTATTAACAGTTTTCTACACTGTACAGAATTGTAAAACAGCTCTAAGACCTAAAAGGCACAAATTATCTTAATATGTGACACAGACAGTACACCAATTAATCTCTTTTTAAAAATATTTTTGTCCAGTTTAAAGTCTTCTTAACACTTCAGGTTTGTAAGTAGCAGGATTTAAAACATCAACAAGAACCAGGAGTCAGAACTCCAAGGTGATGAGTAATAATTATATGAGCGAAACTCTCAACTTCTGGTCTAAATCTGATATCATAAAATTAAGTAGATTTGTTTTCTTCTGTATTACTTTTCTGTCTATATTAGTAACAAAGATACTGACTTTAAATGCTACATCTTTGACCCTTTTTTCCCCTTCTGTGAAAACAATATAAAATTAATTTATGGCCAACAGCAGGTTAGGTAAGTCACAATAAAACTTGAACAGAGACCAAAAGGAGGAATGGACATTTGAAAATGATTAATATCTTAAGGGATTAAAAAAATAATATTTGGGAAATTATCTGGTCACTTACAGTATCATGCACTTAAAATGGAAAATGTGATTTTAGGCTGAGAATGCCTTGATACAATATCACATTGTGAAATATGAAAAATCCATTCACCTCAGAGATTTTGAGCATGAAAATCAAATAGCTGACTGAAAGTGAATGCAGTCTAAAAGGAAGTGGAGATTATAGGACTAAAAGGAAAGACTTAGAGATAAGTATATCAATGTAAAAAAATTTTAAAGTATCCCAATGAAATTTACATTGAAGAAGCGTGAGAAAGTAAGAGTACAAGACAAAAGGGGTAAAGTAGAATCTGAACTGCTCTTTTTTTTTCACTATCAAAGGCATTTCAGACAGATTCAATATATTTTTATGTTTAAAAAAAAAATACTCATGATTAGGTGATAAAATACTTGAAACATCTCTCTGTGGCCAAATTCATTCAGTGCCAAATTTAAAAATGAAAGGATTTGGAAAAAACTTATTTTCTTTAACACAACTATATATAATAGATTCCTTTCACATATAGATTATAGAATATGGAGCTGCACAATTTTTATTTCTGTGAATAATCCTCATCTACATTCATTTCAGAAATTTAAAAATCATTTTTAGTAAGTTTACATCAAAGGACATGGGTTGTAATTTGTTAGATTAACTAGTTAAGTAGATCCCAGCAGTGTCCTAGGGTAAGCCACCTTTCACCAGAGAAATAGACAAGTTTATTACTCATAGAATCTGAAAAGCTTATTAGTCATAGAATCTGGCACACAGCAGGGGTCACACAGGTAGGTGTGTGTGACCTGTGAGAGGCAGAGAGCACAGCACAGCACAGGGAACCTGCCTTTCTAAGCGTCCACAGGTTGACAGCTTTGGGGTTCCCAAGCTAAATCCAGATTGGTCAATTCAAGCTAAAACAGTGATTGCATTCAAATTAAATTTCCTGTTTTTATAAATACATCAGTTAAATTAGATGTTTTAAATTTTTTAAATTAGGACATATTAAATTAGAAGCCACCCTAATTTTTCATTTAAGCATGATCATCTCTGTTAAGGCCCTGCCTCCAAATAAGTTTACATTCTGAGATACTGGGGATTAGGACTCCAGCAAACCTTTGTTTGGTGGGGGGTGCACATTAACAAATAATATCTGCATGTAGCTTGGTGCCAAGTGTTGTCTACATTTAAATCAACAAGTTGAATAATATTGTGTCATACTGGTACACATTTTTACACATAAATTAAACTCTATACTAAGCAAAATTAGGTATGCGGTGAAATGGAAAATGGCAAATTTTCATCAATTATTAAATTAACTTTATAATTTTTAATCTGTTAATCAAATCATTCTGAATCTAACTCAAACATTACTTTGAATAAGAGGTGGCTCAGATGGTAAAGAATCTGCCTCAATGCAAGAGACCCTGGTTCAATCCCTGGGGTGGGGAGATACCCTGAAATAGAAAATGGCAACCCACTCCAGTATTCTTGCTGGAGAATTCCATGAACAGAGGAGCCTGGTAAGCTGCAGTCCACAGGGGAGGAAAGAGTCAGACATGATTGAGCAATTATCACTAAACACTTTAATAATTCTTTGGATAAATATGTGTATTATTTTACCTATTAACACATTATAGTCAAATTAATAAAAGTCCTAAGAAAAATGAGAACTTTGTGCATTTAACTATAAAACTTTAGTGAGTCAAGATTTCTGTACTGAATTATATTACAGAGAAGATTTTATAGTTTTGGTTTCTTGATCCCCTAAATAAATTTTGTAGTATATCTTCCTAGAAAAAAAATTAGTATCAGGAACTAACTCTTTAATGACTTTTTCTTTTCCTTGGAAAAAGTCAAGATTGTTTTAAATCGTTCTTTATTCCAGCATATTTTTCTATCATATATATAAAGATGATTTATATAAATCATCTCCTGGGCATGAAGCATACTTTGCTAAAGAAAAAAATCATATATATATATATATATATATATATATATATAATAATAACTGAATCATTGTTTTGCAGTACATTTGAAACTAACACAATATAAATCCACTACACCACAATAAAACTTTTGTTTTAAATTTACTTTTTGTCTTTTTATTTTTATTACAATTTGTAGAAAGTCCTCCCTTATCCCATGATTTTAAATAAAATATACTTTCTCATTAAACAGTATGACCAGAAGTTCTGGAAGTCTAAGTAACTATGCATAATAAAAGATTAAAAAGACGAAAAGTTCACACTGGACAAGATGAGTGCACTTCCCTGGTAGCTCAAATGGTAAAGAATCTGCCTACAATACATGAGACCTGGGTTTGATACTTGGGTCAGGAAGATCCCCTGGAAAAGGAAATGGGAACCCACTCCAATATTCTTGCCTAGAGAATTCTATGGACAGAGGAGCCTGGAAGGCTACAGTCCATGGAGTCCCAAAGAATCAGACATGGCTAGTCTACACACACACATCAAAGAGGCAGAGAGAATTGACAAGTTTTCTAAAGTAAAAGCTCTAAGAAAAGGGAAGTCAGGGGCCTACGGGCTGGAAGAATCTATCTAAACATATTCAAGTGGAGGGGAACATTAAGTCATCATGGTCAACTCTAAATAAATATTTCTTGAATGAAGGAGTGCATGAATACAAGAATGAATTAATATTGTACAAGCAGGGTATTAAGAACAGTGAGTGTTGGGAATTCCTTGGCAGCCAGTGGATAGGACTCTGCACTCTCACCACCCATTGCCAAGGGCCCAGGTTTGATCCATGGTGGAGGAATTAAGTCTTACAAGCATAGTGGTGTGGCCAAAAAAAGAAAAAAAAAAATGGAGAAGAACAATGGGTGACATGAAAAAGTAAGATCTAGAGACACATTGTTTAGTGAAAATTTTTAAATATTGCCTACATTTTCAATTGCAATGATATTGGTTGCATTCTTTAAGATTTTTGAGAAAAATATTATCTTTCATACACTTTAACTGTTTTGGTAGCAAATGGATCTACTTTTATCAACTGTAGAATAAATGTATAGCTACATATTTTAGTTTTAATCATCAGAAAAGGTAAGTTGAACAATTGTTTTTGAAAAAAGATGCAATTACTTTTGAAGACATATTTATTTATTTCTTTCAAGGAGCCAGCTACTGTTGCAGGCTAACCAGAATTAGAAAAAGTCCTTGCTCACAGACAGCTTCCATTCTAGATGGGCAAATATCTATTTTTTCCCAGCTTTATCTATTGTTATCATTTGGTCCCATGTGTTTATCAGTAACCACTTCTCTCTCTCTTTCTTGGAAAGTAAAGGCATTAGTATATATATTTATAAACATAGACATAGATTACAGATAAAGGTACACATACAGATATTTTTTCTGAACTATTCGAGATTAACTGCATTAATTTATTTACTTATGAGTGTGTTAGTTTAAGGAAATGACACTAAGAGGCAAAATGTTCAAAATACTTCCGTTAAAAAGTCCACCCCCGATATATTAAATAATGTCTATAAATAATACAGAAAACCCACACGATGGTAGGAGCGCCCCATAGATGTAAGTTTCTTCATTATTTTACTTTTTATCATCTCATCCATTCTTCATCTAGTGTAATTTCACATTTACTGCTTTGTTAGCTTGAAATATAATTTAAGAGACTTAAAGATGGTTGATAATTAAATAGCTAAAAGAGCTTAAGAAAAAAAAAATGGTAAAAAATCACAAGTGGAGAATCACAATAGGAAACCATTCAAACTTTTGTTGTTGTTCTGTCAGTCAGTCGTGTCCAACTCTTTGTGACCCCATGGACTACAGCCTTCCCTGTGCTTTACCATCTCCGGGAGCTTGCTCAAACTCCTGTCCATCAAGTTGGTGATACCATCCAACCATCTCATCCTCTGTCGTCCCCTTTTCCTCCTCCCTTCAATCTCTCCCAGCATCAGGGTCTTTTTTATTGAGTCTGCTCTTTGCATTAGGTAGCCAGAATATTGGAGCTTGAGCTTCAGCTTCAGTATTAGTCCTTCCAATGAATATTCAGGACTGATTTCCCCTAGGATTGACTGGTTTGATCTCTTTGCTGTCCAAAGGACTCAATTCTTTGGTGCTCAGCCTCTTTTACTGTCCAACCCTCATATCCATACAGGACTACTAGAAAAACCATAGTGTTAACTGTATGGGCCTTTGTAGGCCAAGTAATGTCTCTGGGTTTTAATATACTGTCTAGGTTTGTCATTGCTTTTCTTCCAAGGACGAAGTGTTTTTTGACTGCTGCAGTCACCGTCCACCATGATTTTGGAACCCAGGAAAGTAAAGTCTGCCATTTTCCATTGTTTCTCCATCTATTTGACATGAAGGGATAGGACCAGAGGCCATAATGTTAGTCTTTTGAATGTTGAATTTTAAGCTAACTTTTCCACTCTTCTTTTTCACCTTCATCAAGAGGCTTTTAAATTCTTTGTTTTCTGGTGGTTCAGATGGGTAAAGAATCCTTCTGCAAAAGAAGGAGACATGGGTTCAATCCCTGGGTCAGGAAGATCCCCTGGAGATGGGAATGGCAACCCACTGTAGTATTCTTGCCTGGAGAATTCCATGGTCAAAGGAGCCAGGTAGGCTACAGTCCATGGAGTCACAAAGAGTCAGAAATGACTGAACAACATTCAATTTCACTTTTTGCCATAAGGATGGAACCCAGGTATCCCGCATTGCAGGAGGATTCTTTACCATCTGAACCACCAGGGAAGCCCATTCAAAATTAAATCCATTAAATATATATTGTGTTTAGATTAAGTAAAAATGTGTACAAGTAACAACACTATATATCAGGAGGTCAGGAAGCTGTTGTTAGAACAATCCTTTTTAGTGTACAATATAAGCTGAGTTTATAGAAATGCAACCATAAAACATGGGTTTTGAAAATATAACTTTAACATATTATATGTGTATTACATAATGGATAATATATAATAATATATACCTATATACATTATACATATATTAATATTCTATCTATAAAACCATGCCTTATGATTATAAGTTTAAGAAATGTATTCATATCAATTCCCTAAGGAACAATTGCATCTTTGCTTTCAAAAAGACAAAAACTGTAATAGTAATTTTATTTGCAGAAATTCTACTAGTAGTGGGCTGTAGTTTAACATAACAAGAGTTATTAATTTTACAGATTTTGTATCCAAGTTCCATCTCTTACTTGATGAATAACTCTTATTTCTGAGTTTCAGCTATAAGATGGAAATGATTATACCCTTCTCATGGGATTTGTTATGTCACATCATATGTAAACCATCTCATGTGTAATAATGAGAAGAAATTCCTCCTGACATTCACATATTTTTTGTTTGTTTTTTAGGTTTCCATCAAAATGTGCTCAGTTAACACTTTCAGTTTTCCCCTTCTAGAGCCAGTGGTATTCTTATAGGCATTCTGGATATCTGGAACAAATTTAGACAGGATCCCAGAAAACCATATCCTTAAGTCCTCCAGAGAAGGCCATTTGGATTTCAGTTTGAGCACTGAGCTTAGCTTATTTTTCTTTCCTATATTCCAGAGCCCGTTTGAAAAGGTTATGAGAGTCCAGTGGCAGCATTTAAAGAGTTAACCATGGGAGTCCCTTGGGATCAAGGAGAAGGAACCAGTCAATCCTAATGGAAATGAATTCTGATTATTTATTTTAAGGACTAATGCTGAAGCTCCAATACTTTGGCCACCAGATGTGAAGAGCTGATTCATTGGATAAGACCTTGATGCTGGGAAAGATTGAGGGAAGGAAGAGATGGTGGTGGCAGAGGATGAGATACGTAGCATCACTGACTCAATGGACATGAATTTGAGCAGACTCCTGGAGATGGTGGAGGACAGAGGAGCCTGGCATGCTACAGTCCATGGGGTCAAAGGGTCTGACATTGCTTAGCAACTGAACAACAACAAGATCCTTTTTAAGTGACTTTCTTGGGAAGATAACTTTTGTTTTCCCAGATTTAGAGTCCACTTCCAAGTGATGCACTTGGAATTTAATTTAAAAAAGAATGAGTTTTGCAATTATCCCATTTAGTTTCGTAGAGGAAGGAGATGCACCATATCTTGTATGAGGATTGGTAGTACTTACTACCCATTTCTTTCCTTTTCTTTTCTTTCTTTTTGAGCTAAATAAACTGGACTTTATTTTCTTAGAATTTTTATTTTCAATGCATTCACTATTTTTGTCTGATTCTTAGACTTTTTGATTTCCTGCTTACTTTTGAAAAATTGAGGCGTTGTCGATGTACACTATTATATAATTTTCAGATGTACACCACAGAGTTTCACAATTTTTAAAGGGAATACACCTTTAAGGCTGTTACCAGTTGTGATTCCCACAGAAATCTTGGTTCACTGTTTTGAAATCCTTCTCTTTTGTTATAAAACCTAATGGTCATTTTAGAGGCTAATTTTCATCATATGTGTTTAATTATGTATTTATTGTATTAGGCATATGGTGGTATGCAATATATGTTAGGGAAAAAGGGGAATAAAGAAGGTGTTTTATCAGAAAGCAATATGTCCTCTTATAATTGCATGTAATTTATTAAAGAGCTGACAAAGTCACAGCATCAGTTGCCTCTCACTGTATTCCTCTGCAGTGAAGAGACTGACACTGAGACTGTGCTTTCTAACTTTGATCCAAATGTGAAATTTATGGGGTGATATACCGATTACTTGTGGCTAAGAGGTTAAAGCGTCTGCCTTCAATGCAGGAGGCCTGGGTTCGATCCCTGGGTCGGAAAGATGCCCTGGAGAAGGAAATGGCAACCCACTCCAGTATTCTTGCCTGGAGAATCCCATGAATGGAGGAGCCTGGTAGGCTACCGTCCGCGGGGTCGCAAAGAGTCAGACACGACTGAGCGACTTCACTTTCACTTTCATACAGATTACTTATTAGCACACCAGGAAGGAATAAGATTACCTACATTAATACAGGCTCCAAGGGTATATGGTCTGTACAAAGTCTGGTAGCAAAGATGATGCAAGAGCGCTCAAACACCAAATCAGTTCAGTTCAGTTGCTCAGTTGTGTCCGACTCTTTGGGATCCCATGAATTGCAGCACTCCAGGCCTCCCTGTCCATCACCAACACCCAGAGTTCACTCAGACTCATGTTCATCAAATCAGTGATGCCATCGAGCCATCTTCTCCTCTGTCATCCCCTTCTCCTCCTGCCCCCAATCCCTCCCAGCATCAGAGTCTTTTCCAATGAGTCAACTCTTTGCATGAGGTGGCCAAAGTACTGGAGTTTCAGCTTTAGCATCATTCCTTCCAAAGAAATCCCAGGGCTGATCTCCTTCAGAATGGACTGGTTGGATCTTCTTGCAGTCCAAGGGACTCTCAAGAGTCTTCTCCAGCATCACAGTTCAAAAGCATCAATTCTTCGGCACTCAGCTTTCTTCACAGTCCAACTCTCAAATCCATACATGACCACTGGAAAAACCATAGCCTTGATTAGATGGACCTTTGTTGGCAATGTCTCTGCTTTTGAATATGCTATCTAGGTTGGTCATAAGTTTCCTTCCAAGGAGTAAGCATCTTTTAATTTCATGGCTGCAGTCACCATCTGCAGTGATTTTGGAGCCCAAAAAAATAGTCTGACACTGTTTCCA
>NW_011494760.1:1033873-1034543 GCF_000754665.1 Bison bison bison | reverse complement strand
TTTCTGAATGTTGAGTTTTAAGCCAACTTTTTCACTCTCCTCTTTCACCTTCATCAAGAGGCTTTTTAGTTCCTCTTCACTTTCTGCCATAAGGATGGTGTCATCTCCATATCCAAGGTTATTGGCATTTCTCCCCACAATCTTGATTCCAGCTTGTGTTTCTTCCAGCCCAGCGTTTCTCATGATGTACTCTGCATGTAAGTTAAATAAGCACGGTGATAATATACAGCCTTGACGTACTCCTTTTCCTATTTGGAACCAGTCTGTTGTTTCATGTCCAGTTCTAACTGTTGCTTTCTGACCTGCATACAGGTTTCTCAAGAGGCAGGTGGTCTGTTATTCCCTTCTCTTTCAGAATTTTCCACATTTTACTGTGATCCACACAGTCAAAGGCTTGGCATAGTCAATAAAGCAGAAATAGATGTTTTTCTGGAACTCCCTTGCTTTTTCCATGATCCAGCAGATGTTGGCAATTAGATCTCTGGTCCCTCTGCCTTTTCTAAAACCAGCTTGAACATCTGGAAGTTCACAGTTCATGTATTACTGAAGCCTGGCTTGGAGAATTTTGAGCATTACTTTACTAGCGTGTGAGATGAGTGCAATTGTGCTGTAGTTTGAGCATTCTTTGGCATTGTCTTTCTTTGGGATTGGAATGAAAACTGACCTTTTC
>NW_011494760.1:1032472-1033755 GCF_000754665.1 Bison bison bison | reverse complement strand
TCTTTCTTTGGGATTGGAATGAAAACTGACCTTTTCCAGTCCTGTGGCCACTGCTGAGTTTTCCAAATTTGCTGGCATATCGAGTGCAGCACTTTCACAGCATCATCTTTCAGGATTTGAAATAGCTCAACTGGTACCCCACATCCGAGGACAGCGGTGGCGGCCAAGAGGAGCTACCCCACGCCTGAGGCCAGGGGCGGCGCCCGGGAGGACCTACTCCACGCCCGAGGCCAGGGGCCATGGCCGGGAGGAGCAACCCCACCTCCAAGTAGAGGTGGCTGCGTGGGCGCCTGAGGGCCTAGAAGAGCTATTCCACATTCAAGGTTGGGAGGTGCGGCTGTGAGTAGATACCCCTTGTTCAAGGTAAGGAGCAGTGGCTGCACTTTGCTGGAGCAGCCGTGAAGAGACACCCCACGTTCAAGGTAAGAGAAACCCAAGTAAGATGGTAGGTGTTGCAAGACGGCATCAGAGAGCAGACACACTGAAACAATACTCAGAGAAAACAAAAACCAAATAGGTAAGCACTATTATGGCTTCAGAATCATCTACACTTGATTTCAAGAAAGAAATATATGGAAACACTTGAAGAACATGGTGGAAGTAGGATGGGAATAGAAATAATAAAGAAAAGTGAGTATTATAGTAAAGACAGGAATATCATCAGCACATGAGTTTTGAAAAATAGATGAATAAATAAAACAAACAATGCTCAGAAGAGTAATACATTTTATGAAGGTTAAAAGAGGATAGAGTGCAAAAAGGAAAATAATCCAATAATATACTACAGAAAAAAACTGTCTGCATGTGTTAAATGGAAGTAATGTTAATAAAATATGATTCAGCTATAAGTACATTTTATTTTTTTTTATTTTTTAAAATTTTATTTTATTTTTAAACTTTACAATATTGTATTGGTTTTGCCATATATTGAAATGAATCCACCACAGGCATACACGTGTTCCCCATCCTGAACCCTCCTCCCTCCTCCCTCCCCACACCATCCTTCTGGGTTGTCCTAGTGCACCAGCCCAAGCATCCAGTATCGTGCATCGAACCTGGACTGGTGACTCGTTTCATATATGATATTATACATATTTCAATGCCATTCTCCCAAATCATCTCACCCTCTCCCTCTCCCACAGAGTTCAAAAGACTGTTCTATATATCAGTGTCTCTTTTGCTGTCTCGTATACAGGGTTATTGTTACCATCTTTCTAAATTCCATATATATGTGTTAGTATACTGTATTGGTGTTTTTCTTTCTGGCTTACTTCACTCTGTAT
>NW_011494760.1:1028976-1032372 GCF_000754665.1 Bison bison bison | reverse complement strand
CTCTGTATAATAGGCTCCAGTTTCATCCACCTCATTAGAACTGATTCAAATGTATTCTTTTTAATGGCTGAGTAATACTCCATTGTGTATATGTACCATGGCTTTCTTATCCATTCATCTGCTGATGGGCATCTAGGTTGCTTCCATGTCCTGGCTATTATGAACAATTTTAAAAGGAACATTTTTGGTCTCATGAATATTAAACCACAAAGGGATTTCATGCATAATTTAATTGATTACTTGTTCATTTGGTTTCAGTAACCCAACAGACTTAGGAATTTGAGGACTCTTTAATCTCAATTGACGAATGCAATTTCCCTATACTCAGTCATCTTCTAAGTATAGAAATTCATGTAGGGTGATAAAAGTATAGATGTTCTTAAGATGCATCATCTTGCTATTAAAGTTGATTTAGTACTTCTAAAGAACAGTATTTATTGTTCATCTTCAAAGCCCTTTGATATCAATAATGGCTTAAAAAGATTACTTTTGGTTTTCCATTCCTTATTTACAACTCTGTTCAGTCATGCTTGGTGAGATGATCTGTTTATTCATACACATTGGGTTAGGCTGAACTACTTGCTGTAACTGTCTACAGGGAACATGTAAAGAAAAGGTGACTAAGGTTCAAGGCTTAAGACTAATAGAAGGAGTCATTGAGGAGATGGGAACAAGGATACAAAGCTGGGGACCTTTTAAGAGGGCCAGAATATAGAAACCAAGTTCCAAAAGAATTCATCATATTCTGTCAAGACATGCAGAATCACTGGTTAGCTAATAATCTGGAAAGTGGGGTTTTGAATATGTAGGTCAAGAAAGGTGTACGTTTTAAGTGGAGTCTCAGGTCAGTTTAGCTTATTCCAGGAATTTCACAGAAGCAAGGGTAAATGAAAATGAAGGTTCATAAAAAGAAATGAGCTAAAAAGTTGAGATGATCAAGTCCAAGCCCCAGGCTATAATAGTCTGGCATGTGTGTGTGCTCAGCTGTGTCTGAAAATTTGGGACCCCATGGACTGTAGTGTACCAGGCTCCTCTGTTCATGTAATTTGCCAGGCAAGAATACTGGAGCCTATTGCCATTTCCTTCTTGAATAATAGTCCAGACTATAACATCAAACAGGTCCTCTGCAATGATAGGATTATGAAGTAGGTTATTTGGATATCAGATACCCAAGAGACACAAGCAAGGGTTAAATTGGACAAACTGGAAATGCCTCAAGTGAGATAGATTCCCAGCTCAGCACAGAAATAACGGGTTCATCTGTGCTTCAGCACACACACACACACACACACACACACACACACACATTCTCCCATATTTAAATGATGAACTATGCAATTTTTTAAACTCTAAGATTTAATTTCCTTGGTTTAGGAGAAGTGTTGGGCAGCCTAGAGATAACTCAGACCTTAGTTTGATCAGATAGATGGGGTCAGGTGGATGAGGCCCTGATAAGGCTTCTATAATCCTATTGATGCTGTGGTTCAGGAGATTCATATCCACAGTTTCTGATGCCTTTGAAAAGCACAACCCAGGCAATAATTCATATTTGCTTTTCTTAAAAGTCCCTCAAACATATATAAGTTCTTAGTTCAAGGTAAATCTTATTAAAATTTACCTTCTTTGCCAATCTCTAAGTGTTCCGATGCTGAAGCTGAACTTCCAACACTTTGGCCACCTGATGTGAAGAACTGACTCCTTGGAAAAGACCCTAATGCTGGGAATGATTGAAGGCAGGAGGAGAAGGGAACAACAGAGGATGAGATGGTTGGATGGCATCACCGACTCAATGGACAGGAATTTGAGCAAGCTGGGGGAGTTGGTGATGGACAGAGGAGCCTGGCATGCTGAAGTCCATGGGGTCACAAGGAGTTGGACATGACTGAGTGACTGAACTGAACTGAAGTGTTCTGAACTCCTGAGAATAAATGTATAGCTTCCTTACCCATTCACTTCAGTCTCAGCCTTCACCTCATCTCATCTGTATATCACTCTTATGCTCACCCATGACATAGAGTCTTTGTGGCTCCCACAATTTGAAGTAATCTTAACAGTGTTATTTGCTTTGTTTGATGGCTTTTCTCAAAGACAAAACTTCCATGACTTTGGTGGAGTTGTTTGTTTGTTTCTATTCCTTCATTGTCCCATTTATCATAGGAACAAATCTTTCTAGTCTAAAAGTAGCACAGGGTTCCTCAGTAGGATGGAAGGGGCACAGCAAGCAAAGTCAAGGCCCATTTTCCTAAGGAAAGGGAGACACATGGAGAGAAAGTCCATTTATTTATTTTTGTCTTGTATCTCATTTATAAACATTCATTTTAACCTTTATCTTAAAGTTACTTCTTCCAGTTACAAGTCTTCATTTTGAATAAAATACATTTCCATGCGGGGCATCCAACTATCCAATTAATAATTTCCTAACCTCATAAAGGAAGGAAATGGCAACCCACTCCAGTGTTCTTTCCTGGAGAATCCCATGGATGGAGAAGCCTGGTAGGCTGCAGTCCATGGGGTCGTACAGAGTCGGACACAACTGAAGCGACTAAGCAGCAACCTCATAAAATCATTTTCAAATAGAATCAATGTTAACATTAATAGGGCTTCCCTTGTAGCTCAGTCGGTAAAGAATCTGCCTGCAGTGTAGGAGAGCTGAGTTCAATCCCTGGGTTGGGAAGATCCCCTGGAGAAGGAAATGGCAACCCACTCCAGTATGCTTGGCCTGGAAAATCTCATGGACAGAAGAACCTGTTGGGCTGCAGTTTATGGGGTCTCAAAGAGTTGGGCACGACTGAGCAAGTAACACTTAACATTAATTAGCTACAAAAGTTTTCTCACTTTGATATTAAAACTCCAATTAAAAATCTTAATTTATCTACTTAAAAATAATTGTAATATATAGAGGAACTACATGTAACCTTGTTCTGTGTTTTCCAAGTCTCTTGTAAATATGTTATAATACTTTTTTTTTATTTTATTTTTAAACTTTACAGTATTGTATTAGTTTTGCCAAATATCGAAATGAATCCGCCACAGGTGTACCCATGTTCCCCATCCTGAACCCTCCTCCCTCTTCCCTCCCCTACCCTCCCTCTGGGTCATCCCAGTGCACCAGCCCCAAGCATCCAGTACCGTGCATCGAACCTGGACTAGCGACTCGTTTCATACATGATATTATACATGTTTCAATGCTATTCTCCCAAATCTCCCCACCCTCTCCCTCTCCCACAGAGTCCATAAGACTGATCTATACATCGGTGTCTCTTGCTGTCTCGTACACAGGGTTATTGTTACCATCTTTCTAAATTCCATATATATGTGTTAGTATACTGTATTGGTGTTTTTCCTTCTGGCTTACTTCACTCTGTATAATAGGCTCCAGTTTCATCCACCTCATTA
>NW_011494760.1:1022461-1028876 GCF_000754665.1 Bison bison bison | reverse complement strand
AGTTGTTTGTCCATTGCTTCATTTGCTATTATTTTCTCTCATTCTGAAGGCTGCCTTTTCACCTTGCTAATAGTTTCCTTTGTTGTGCAGAAGCTTTTGAGTTTAATTAGGTCCCATTTGTTTATTTTTGCTTTTATTTCCAATATTCTGGGAGAGAACATAGGCAAAACACTCTCTGACATACATCACAGCAGGATCCTCTATGTTATCATACTTTTGTATCAAAAAAATAAAAATAAAAGTTTTCTCAACATTCAAAGTTTTAAGAATCCACTTTCTCTAAAGTGTCTGCCTTCTTGTGATCTCTAACTCCATTCGTTTCACCTGGATTTCCAACTCAATTCCTTTCATGGAGGTTTTACTTTCTTTCATAATATTTATTATCTGAAATTAACCTTCTGTGATGAGGAAAACAACTTTTAACAAAAATGACTTTAGTTTTCTTGGGTTGTTATCTAGCCATTTTATTTTATTATTTTATTTTTAAACTTTACAGTATTGTATTAGTTTTGCCAAATATCAAAATGAATCCACCACAGGTATACCCCCGTTCCCCATCCTGAACCCTCCTCCCTCTTCCCTCCCTTACCCTCCCTCTGGGTCGTCCCAGTGCACCAGCCCCAAGCATCCAGTACTGTGCATCGAACCTGGACTGGCATCTCATTTCATACATGCTATTTTACATGTTTCAATGCCATTCTCCCAAATCTTCCCACCCTCTCCCTCTCCCACAGAGTCCATAAGACTGATCTATACATCAGTGTCTCTTTTGCTGTCTCGTACACAGGGTTATTGTTACCATCTTTCTAAATTCCATATATATGTGTTAGTATACTGTATTGGTGTTTTCTTTCTGGCTTACTTCACTCTGTATAATAGGCTCCAGTTTCATCCACCTCATTATAAGTGATTCAAATGTATTCTTTTTAATGGCTGAGTAATACTCCATTGTGTATATGTACTATAGCTTTTTATCCATTCATCTGCTGATGGGCATCTAGGTTGCTTCCGTGTCCTGGCTATTATAAATAGTGCTGCAATGAACATTGGGGTACACGTGTCTCTTTCCCTTCTGGTTTCCTCAGTGTGTATGCCCAGCAGTGGGATTGCTGGATCATAAGGCAGTTCTATTTCCAGTTTTTTAAGGAATCTTCACACTGTTCTCCATAGTGGCTGTACTAGTTTGCATTCCCACCAACAGTGTAAGAGAGTTCCCTTTTCTCCACACCCTCTCCAGCATTTATTATTTGTAGACTTTTGGATCGCAGTCATCTGGCTGGTGTGAGATGGTACCTCATAGTGGTTTTGATTTGCATTTCTCTGATAATGAGTGATGTTGAGCATCTTTTCATGTGTTTGTTAGCCATCTGTATGTCTTCTTTGGAGAAATGTCTATTTAGTTCTTTGGCCCATTTTTTGATTGGGTCATTTATTTTTCTGGAGTTGAGCTGTAGGAGTTGCTTGTGTTTTTTTGAGTTTAGTTGTTTGTCCATTGCTTCATTTGCTATTATTTTCTCCCATTCTGAAGGCTGCCTTTTCACCTTGCTAATAGTTTCCTTTGATGTGCAGAAGCTTTTAAGGTTAATTAGGTCCCATTTGTTTTTTTTTGCTTTTATTTCCAATATTTATCTAGCCATTTTATAGTGTGATAACCCTACTCACACCCAGAATCTGGAGATTCAGATAAATATGTGAATTTAGGATATCAGCCATAAGCCACTTTATTTTTCTTAGGGCATCTTTTAAGATAGTTACTTAGAGTTAAGCCCATATAAGGTCACTGACTTCTGCTTCAACCACCTTAGAAGTCACAAATGCTTTGTTGTTATTGCTGTTTAGTCATTGTGTCTGATTCTTTTGTGACCCAATGGACTGTAGCCTGCCAGGCTCCTCCGTCCATATGATTTTCCAGGGAGGAATATTGGAGCAGGTTGTCATTTCCTTCTCCAGGGCATTTTCCTGCCTCTGGGTCAAACCCATGTCTCCTGCATTGACAGAGGGATCCTTTACCACTGAGCTACCCTTCTGTCTCCAGCTGACTGGTGACCTGGTCATATTCACAGGTAATGGAATGGAGGACTGGCTTTTCCCCTGGCTCTCTGGGCTTTCTTGCTTCTAGAATCTCTAAGTCTTGTGACTCTACTTCCTATTGGGGAAGTAGAGTGTGAAACTGCATCTTCATTTAAAAACACTTGTGGAATTCATTTCCCCAAAATGGGAGCTCCAGAGCTGAAGGAGCTAGTGGGGGCTCCCAATGTGGATGGCTGGGGCTTCTGCATTCAGTCCATTACAACCTGCACATTCTTAATTCAATGAACCAGGTCCATCTTCCTTGCACACGTTCTTCCTTCGATTCACTTTCTTAAAGTTTAGTGTTTCCTTTAAGTTGAAGATAATCTCCATTCAGTTCAGTTCTGTTCAGTCACTCAGTCCTGTCTGACTCTGTGATCCGATGAACTGCAGCACACCAGGCCTCCCTATCCAACACCAACTCCCAGAGTTACTCAAACTCATGTCCATTGAGTCAGTGATGTCATCCAACAATTTCATCCTCTGTCCTCCCCTTCTCCTCCTGCCCTCATTTTTCCCCAGCATCAGGGTCTTTTCAAGGGAGTCAGCTTTTTGCATCAAGTGGCCAAAGTATTGGAGTTTCAGCTTCAACATCAGTCCTTCCAATGAACACCCAGGACTGATCTCCTTTCGGATGGACTGGTTGGTTCTCTTTGCAGTCCAAGGGACTCTAAAGAGGCTTCTCCAACACCACAGTTCAAAAGCATCAGTTATTTGGTGCCCAGCTTTCTTTATGGTCCAACTCTCATATCCATACATGACTACTGGAAAAACCACAGCCTTGACTAAACAGACCTTTGTTAACAAAGTAATGTCTCTGCTTTTTAATATGCTCTCTAGGTTGGTCATAACTTTCCTTCCAATGAGCAAGCATCTTTTAAATTCATGGCTGCACTCACCATCTGCAGTGATTTTGGAGCCCAAAAAAATAGTCTGTCACTATTTTTACTGTTTCCCCATCTATTTCCCATGAAGTGTTGGGTCCAGATGCCACGATCTTAGTTTTCTCAATGTTGAGCTTTAAGCCAACTTTTTCACTCTCCTCGTTCACTTTCATCAAGAGGCTCTTTAGTTCTTCTTCACTTTCTGCCATAAGGGTGGTGTCATTTGCATATCTAAGGTTATTTATATTTCTCCCAGCAATCTTGATTCCAGTTTGTGCTTCATCCAGCCCAGCTTTTCTCATGATGTACTCTGTATACAAGTTAAATAAGCTGGATGACAATATACAACCTTGACATACTCCTTTTCTTATTTGAAACCAGTCTGTTGTTCCATGTCCAGTTTTAACTGTTGCTTCCTAACCTGCATACGAATTTCTCAAGAGGCAGGTCAGGGTGTCTGGTATTCTCATCTCTTTCAGAATTTTCCACAATTTATTGTGATCCATACAGTCAAAGGCTTTGGCATAGTCAATAAAGCAGAAATATATGTTTTTCTGGAATTCTTGCTTTTTCCATGATCCAGCGGATGTTGGCAATTTGATCTCTGGTTCCTCTGCCTTTTCTCAAACCAGCTTGAACATATGGACATCCATGGTTCATGTACTGCTGAAGCCTGGCTTGGAGAATTTTGGGCATTACTTTACTAGCGTGTGAGATGAGTGCAACTGTGCGGTAGTTTGAGCATTCTTTGGCATTGCCTTTCTTTGGGACTGGAATGAAAACTGACCTTTTCCAGTCCTGTGGCCCTTGCTGAGTTTTCCAAATTTGCTGGCACATTGACAGCAGCACTTTCACAGAATCATATTTTAGGATTTAAAATAGCTTAACTGGAATTCCATCACCTCCACTAGTTTTGTTCATAATGATGCTTCCTAAGGCCCAGTTGACTTCACGTTCCAGTATGTCTGGCTCTACATGAGAGATCACACCATTGTGATTATCTGGGTCATGAAGATCTTTTTTGTACAGTTCTTCTGTGTATTCTTGCCACCTCTTCTTAATATCTTCTGCTTCTGTTAGGTCCACACCATTTCTGTCCTTTATTGAGCCCATCTTTGCATGAAATGTTCCCTTGGTATCTCTAATCTCCATTAATGACAGTTATATATTTGTCATTCTGTATTGTGCTCCAAACTCCTAACATAGTCCCTGCTATATATAGTTCCCTCTATTTAGTTCTTGATAAATAAATATTTATGGAGTAAGTAAGTTAATCTCTATTATGGGAAGATTCCCTGAAGAAGGAAATTGCAACCCACTCAAGCATTCTTGCTGGAAATCCTTTTGGACAGAGGAGCCTGGTGGGCTACAGTCCATGGGGTCGCAGAGTCAGACACGATTTAGAGACTGAACAACAAAGTAAATTATTGTGAGATTAAATATCTCCATTTTTTTTGTATATCGTACAAAGATTGTATAGTATTTATATACTCTTTTTTTTTTTCCAGAAAAAATTTGGACTGGACTCGAGTTGTGGGGGCGGCGCTGGGCTTATGTTGCGCCCCCCGATGGCTTGGGCTCCTCGAAATTTGCACGTCGACCCTCTCCAGAGCCAGATGCTGCAGGCTCCAGGGAGCACTCAAACTCTATACTCTTTTATAGTATTATTAAATACCTACTATTTGCTTAGTACTTACACCTTAACCATATTATATGTTTTGACTCTAATCTCACAAAAGTTCTAAAAGTTATGCACCATCATTATAATTCTAATTTCACATATGCGTAATTTGAGATTTAGACAATTAAGATACTTGTCCAGAATCATGGCGCTAATGGGTAATATAACTAGTGTTGCTGTTGTCTTAGTCATTAAGTCATGTCTGACACTTTGCGACTCCAAGGACTGAGCCCTGCCAGGCTCCTCTCTCCTCTCTCTCCTCTCTTTTCTCATTTCCTTTCTTCTGCAGGGGATATTCGGGACCCAGGGACTGAACATGCATTCCCTGCATTGGCAAACAGATTCTTTACCACCAAGCCATCAGGGATGACAATGTGATTAATATTTAAGTCTAAATCTTTTAGAGTCCTAGTCTATCTCAATTTTCTGAAATACTAAGTCTTTCCAGATGGCTCAAGTGGTAAAAAATTGTTCTACCCATGCAGGAGCTACAGGAGATTCAGTTTGGTCCTCCAGTCAGGAAGATCCCCTGGAGGAGGAAATGGCAATTCTTGGTTAGACAATTCCAAGGACAGAGGAGCCTGGCAGGCTACAGTCCATGTGGCTCAAAGAGTCTGACATGACTGAGCTTGCAAGCAAAAAATAAATAAATAAATAAATAAAGACTTTAATTTTCTCTATTAATTTGCCAGGGTAACTATAAAAAGTATCACAACCTGATTAACTTGAAACAATATTTATTATGTCACAGTTTTAGAAGCTAAAAGGACTTCCCTGGTAGCTCAGATGGTAAAGCGTCTGCCTACAATGTGGGATACCCAGCTTTGATTCCTGGGTAGGGAAGATCCTCTGGAGAAGGAAATGGCAACCCACTCCAGTGTTCTTGCCTGGAAAATCCCATGGATGGAGGAGCGTGGTAGGCTACAGTCCATGGGATTGAAAAGAGTCAAACACGACTGAGTGACTTCACTTTCACTTTAGAGGCTAAAAGTCCAGGAGTGTATGAATCCTTAGGAAGGCTTTGAAGGAGAATCTCATGCCTCCATCCAGTCTTCTGAAATCCTCGGGATTTTGTGTCTTTTAGATGTATTACTCTAATCTTTGCTTCTATCTTCATGTGGTAGTCTTCCTTTATCTCTATATTTTCACATAACTGAGTTCATATAAAGACATCAGTATATTGAATGAGGGGCCCCACTTGACTCCAGTATAAGTTCATTTTAATTTGATTTTGTATACACCCCCATACTTCCAAATTAGGTCATATTCACAGGTACTGACAGCTAGGAATCAATTTAACTTTTTTTTTGGAGGGGGCACAATTTGATCCATAGAACTTTCTAAAACTGTAAGTTGCATCCATGATACCTCTGTCTCTATCACTACAAAAGATAACAAGGTAAACCATATATCATAGCAACATCTCTAGAATATCAGTGTAAGGTTGAACATTGTGCTGGTCTAATAGCTAGCTTGTTAGAATGAAGGTAACACTACAGGTTTTCCAGGAGTGGAATTCAACTCTATAATAACCTCAGATATGTAGATGACACCACCATTAAGGCAGAAAGTGAAGAGGAACTAAAAAGCCTCTTGAGGAAAGTGAAAGTGAAAAAGTTGGCTTAAAGCTCAACATTCAGAAAATGAAGATCATGGCATCCAGTCCCACCACTTCATGGGAAATAGATGGGGAAACAGTGGAAACAGTGTCAGACTTTATTTTTCTGGGCTCCAAAATCACTACAGATCCTGACTGCAGCCATGAAATTAAAAGACGCTT
>NW_011494760.1:1008242-1022264 GCF_000754665.1 Bison bison bison | reverse complement strand
ATAGTTGGTGTTCTTTGGAAGGAATGATGCTAAAGCTGAAACTCCAGTACTTTGGCCACCTCATGTGAAGAGTTGACTCATTGGAAAACTCTGATGCTGGGAGGGATTGGGGGCAGGAGGAGAAGGGGATGACAGAGGATGAGATGGCTGGATGGCATCACTGACTCGATGGACGTGAGTCTGAGTGAACTCCGGGAGTTGGGATGGACAGGGAGGCCTGGCGTGCTGTGATTCATGGGGTTGCAGAGTCAGACACGACTGAGCGACTGATCTGATCTGATCTGAGGAACATTAGTTTCCTAGAACTGTTTATACAGAGGTCAGATAACTACTTGCAAGGCATGTTATGGAAGAGATTCTTATCCTAGGAACTTGGCTATCCTGGATGATCTTGACTTTCTTGTATTAAAAGTCTTTGCTCATTCAAAGCAGTGCTTTCTAATTGTATTTTTCAGAGTATTAGGTTTCCATCAAGCATCATCCAGTTTAGAGCTGCTGCTACTGCTGCTGTTAAGTCGCTTCAGTCGTGTCCGACTCTGTGTGACCCCATAGACTGCAACCCACCAGGCTCCTCTATCCATGGGATTTTCCAGGCAAGAGTACTGGAGTGCGGTGCCATTGCCTCCTCCCTGGTTAGAGCTAGCCCTTTCCAATTTAAACTGAGTAGCTCCACCTTATTGCTTTATACATTAGACTTATAGGTGATTTTTTTTTAATGAAAGTTTTCCAAAGGCAAATATTTTAGGAAGCCTTTGCTTTTGTGAGAATACCCAAGTAAACAGTGAATAACATGGGGTTTTCTGTTTATATTATAAGCAGAATTGGTATTTGTATATGATTTGTATGCTCAGTTGTGTCCGACTCTTGTGACCCCACTGACTAGCCTGCCAGGCTCCTCTGTCCATGGAATTCTCCAGGAAATAATACAGGAGTGGGTAGCCATTCTTTTATCCTGGGGACCTTCCCAACCCAAGGACTAAACCCATGTCTCCTACACTGCATTAGGATTCTTTACCACTGAGCCACCAGGGAAGTCAATGTGAAGATTTACCCTTTTCTTAATCAAGTAGTAGCTCGAAGCACAGATATTGTGCTGAATGAGGGATTTTTACTGGAACAGATCAATATAACCTCTGGCATTTAGTAATTGGTCTAGTGAATTCTTACATATCAACATTAGTAAGGGAAATCAAAAGCAGTTTGAATTTACATGGGAATACCATAGTCTATTTTTCTGTCTTGCTCCAGGGCTGTGTTAAGATTCCTGCTTCTTGTAAAAATATAGTCTAAAGGGATTTCTGACATTTTGAGATTCTGTAAAACATCACAGTGATCAACTCTATTGATGACATCTTGCTAACTAGGCATGGCAAGCATTAATTGATATGTAGTCTAAATACCTAATAAGATGCCACATATATGCCAGAACATAGGAGACAGAATTCTGTGAAGTTTCAGAGTGATGTTTAGAGAATTATATTATTTCAGAGCATGCCATTCCTTAAGAGATTGAATATATTGTTCTTCATTTATGCTCTACCATTAATTAAGTGGCATACTATTTGGGTTTTTAAGACAGTATGCACTACCCTACATTTTTATTCTTTTATCATGTTTAGATAGCAACTGGTTTTGAGTGTAGAATGTGGTACAAGTTCCTGAGTTGAGTAGGCCATAAGACCTGGTGGGTAAAGATGCTTGCTGTGTGGAGTCTCTGACAAGTTCTAATAAGAATGCCAAAGCAGACACCTTTTGGGTTCTGGAACAGTGTTATGTATTTTATAGTGTGAACTATTTGACATTTGAAAAATGACTCCCAGTGTGTAAGTGGGACTCAGTGGAAACGGAATGCTTGGACGTGGCACACCAAATAACTATGAGACTTGAGTCTCCCACTGAGTCATATTCTTTTTGAGGAGTAGAGTACAATAGCAATCCATTGTACTACTGATTCATGACTGGCCCTGAGAAAATCCAAAAAGCACAAGTAAGTTATGTACACAGTGACCTAGACTGCAATGGCACCCATGTATTTGCACTGGTGACTCACCATCCATTCATATCTATAGCTTCCTGGAAGGTTCCTATGAACCACTGACGAACAAAAAAATGAGGGCCTAGTTCACAGCTAATCAAAAATCTAGTGATGCTGCACTATAGCCCCTGTCAGAAGTGATCTCAAAACACATGGTGAAGGAAAAATCTTCCCCAAGAGCAGAGTAGAACACTAGAAACTAACATAACTACTAAATCATAGCACATATTTAGTCCCCATTATTTTGGAATGTCACCGTTAACTTAGTTCAGGGATATCTTTGAAAGCTAAATATCCAGACTTTGTTAAAGGTTAGAGTTTTGATATCAAGGTAATATAATGATTGATTTCAAAACCAGAGATTACCTTCAGCTGTTACTTGAAGTAACTATGAATCCAAGAATAAAAGGCCAGTGAAAGAAAACAAAAAAGGCAAATTCAAAAAGATACTACTCAATACTCATATTAACATTAACTACTATAGTCAAGATATAGAAACAACATAAGCCCATCAATAGGTGTATCTAAATAAAGAATATGTGGTATGTGCACTTCAGTTCAGTTGTTCAGTCGTGTCGGAATTTCTGCGACCTCATGGACTGTAGCACGACAGGCTTCCCTGTCCATCACCAACTGCTAGAGCCTACTCAAACTCATGTCCATCGTGTCCATGATGCCATCTAACCATCCCACCCTCTGTCGTCCCCTTCTTCTCCTGTCTTCACCCTTTCCAAGGGTCTTTTCCAATGAGTCACTTCATCGCATCAGGTGGCTAAAGTAATGGAGTTTCAGCTTCAGCATCAGTCCTTCCAATGAATATTCAGGACTGATTTCCTTTAGGATGGACTAGTTGGATTTACTTGCAGGCCAAGGGACTCTCAAGAGTCTTCTCCAACACCACAGTTCAAAAGCATCAATTCTTCAGCACTCAGCTTTCTTTATAGTCCAACTCTCACATCCATACATGACTTGTGGAAAAACCATAGCTTTGACTAGATGGACCTTTGTTGGTAATGTCTCTGGTTTTTAATATGCTGTCTAGGTTGGTCATAACTTTTCATTCAAAGAGCAAGTGTCTTTTAATTTCATGACTGCAGTCACCATACGCAGTGATTTTGGAGCCCACAAAAAGAAAGTCTGACACTGTTTCCCCATCTATTTGCCATGAAGTGGTGGGATGGGATGCCAGGAGCTTAGTTTTCTGAAAGTTGAGTTTCAAGCAGCTTTTTCATTCTCTTCTTTCACTTTCTTCAACAGGTTCTTTAGTTCTTCTTCACTTTCTACCATAAGAGTGGTGCCATCTGCATATCTGAGGTTATTGATATTTCTCCCGGCAATCTTGATTCCAGCTTGTGATTCATCCAGCCCAGCATTTCTCATGATGTACTCTGCATATAAGTTAAATAAACAGGGTGACAATATACAACCTTGAGGTACTCCTTTCCAATTAGGAGCCACTCTGTTGTTCCATGCCCAGTTCCAACTGTTGCTTCTTGACCTGCATACAGATTTCTCAGGAGGCAGGTTAGATGATCTGGTATTCCCATCTCTTGAAGAATTTTCCAGTTTGTTGTGATCCACACCATCAAAGGCTTTGGCATAGTCAATAAAGCAGAAGTGGATTTTTTTTTTTGGAACTCTCCTGCTTTTTCAATGATCCAACAAATGTTGGCAATTTAATCTCTGGTTCCTCTGCGTTTTCTAAATCCAGCTTGAACATCTGGAAGTTCACAGATCATGCACTGTTGAAGCCTGGCTTGGAGAATTTTGAGCATTACTTTACTAGCGTGTGAGATGAGTGCAATTGTGTGGTAGTTTGAGCATTCTTTGGCATCACCTTTCTTAGGGACTGGAATGAAAACTGACCTTTTCCAGTCCTGTGGCCACTACTGAATTTTCCAAATTTGCTGGCATGTTGAATAGAGCACTATCACAGTATCATCTTTTAGGATTTGAAATAGCTCAACTGTACTTCCATCAACTCTACTAGCTTTGTTCGTAGTGATGCTTCCTAAGGCCTACTTGACTTCACATTCCAGGATGTCTGGTCTAAGTAAATGATCACACCATCATGGTTATCTGAGTCATGATCTTTTTGTATAGTTGTTCTGTGTATTCTTGCCACTTCTTCTTAATATCTTCTGCTTCTGTTAGGTCCATACCATTTCTGTCCTTTACTGTGCTCATCTGTGATTGAAATGTTCCCCTGGTATCTCTGATTTTTTTGAAGAGATCTCTAGTCTTCCCCATTCAGTTGTTTTCCTCTATTTTTTCCATTGATCACTGAGGAAGTCTTTTTTATCTCTCCTTGCTGTTCTTTGGAACTCTACATTCAAATGGGTATATCTTTCCTTTTCACCTTTGCCTTTCACTTCTCTTCTTTTCTCAGCTATTTATAAAGCCTCCTCAGACAATTGTTTTGCCTTTTTGCATTTCTTTTTCTTGGAGGTAGTCTTGATCACTGCCTCTTGTAAAATGTCACAAAGCTCCATCCATAGTTCTTCAGGCACTCTGTCTATCAGATTAATCCCTTGTATCTATTTGTCTCTTCCACTTTATGATTGTAAGAGATTTGATTTGGGTCATACCTGAATGGTCAAGTGTTTTTCCCTACTTTCTTCAAATTAAGTCTGAATTTGGCAATAATGAGTTCATGATCTGAGCAATAGTCAGCTCCCGGTCTTGTTTTTGCTGACTATAAAACAAGCAAAAGACTGTAAAACAGCCAAAGAAATAATTAAAAAAATATAGTCAATCTGATTTCAGTATTGGCCATCTGGTGATGTCCATGTGTAAAGTCTTCCCTTGTGTTGTTGGAAGAGGGTGTTATTTCTCACCAGTGTGTTCTTTTGGCAAAACTCTGTTAGCCTTTGACCTGCTTTGTTTTGTACTCCAAGGCCAAATTTGTCTGTTACTGCAGGTATTTCTTGACCTCCTACTTTTGAATTCCAGTCCCCTATAATGAAGAGGACATCTTTTTTGGGTGTTATTTCTAGAAGATTTTATAGGTCTTCATAAAACCGTTCAACTTCAGCTTCATCAGCATTACTGGTCAGGGCATAGATTTGGGTTACTGTGATATGAATGGTTTGCCTTGGAAATGAACAGAGATCATTCTGTCATTTTTGAGATTGCATCCAAGTACTGCATTTTGGACTCTTTTGTTGACTATGATGGCTCCTACATTTCCTCTACAGTTTCTTACCCACAGTTAATAGATATAATGCTCATCTGAATTAAATTCACCCATTCCAGTCCATTTTAGTTCACTGATTCCTGAAAGATCGATCTTCACTCTTACTATCTCCTGTTTGACCATTTCCAATTTGCCTTGATTCACGGACCAAACATTCCAGGATCCTATGAAATATTGCTCTTTATAGCATCGGACTTTACTTGTATCACTCATCACATCCACAGCTGGGTGTTGTTTTTGCTTTGGCTCCATCTTTTCATTCTTTCTGGAGTTATTTCTCTGTTCTTCTCCCGTAGCATATTGGGCACCTACCAACCTGGAGAGTTCATCATCCAGTGTCATATCTTTTCGCCTTTTCATACTGAAGTAGTTTGCCATTCCCTTCTCCAGTGGAATACGTTTTGTCAGAATTCTCCACCATGACCTGTCCATCTTGGGTGGCCCTACACAGCATGGCTCATAGTTTCATTGATCTGGTTGATATTGATGTGTGTGTGTGTGTGTGTGTGTGTGCGCGTGTGCTTAGTTGTTTAGTTGTTTCTGACTCTTTGAGACATAGCCCACCATTTTCCTTTGTCCATAGCATTATCCAGAGAAGAATACTGTAGTGGGTAGCCATTCTCTTCCACAGGGGATCTTTGGGACTCAGGGATTGAACCCGGTCTCCTGCATTTCAGGTGGATTCCTTACTGTCTGAGCCACCAGGAACACTCTATGTGTATGTATATATACATAGATGTGGTACCTATTACACATATAAGTACCACATCTTTTTCTGTTATATTTCATTGTATATTTGATTATATACTCAGCTATATAAAAGAATAAATTTTTCCATTTGCAGCAATATGAATGGACCTAAAATGTGTGATATTATTTTTAGTGAAATAAGCCAGAGAAAGACATATACTGTATGTTATCACTTACATGTGGAATCTAAAAAATAAAATCAATGAACATAGCAAAGCAGAAACAGACTGACATACACAGAGAACAAACTAATTGTTACAAGTGGGGAACAGAAAGGAGGGAGGAGCAAGACAGAGGTGGTAGATTAAGAGATACAAGCTACTGTGTGCAAAATAAACAAGTTACAAGGATATATTAGCTGATGCTGTCAATATTTTATATTTAGGAGTATAATCTATAAAAACACTGAATCACTAGGTTGTACACTTGAAACTTATACAATAGTGGAAGTCAACTATATTTTAAAAAACTTGATAGACAAAATGGAGTGTCATTTTCTTACAGTTACAGTTTCAACTTATTAAAATTTTCTTCAACCAAGGTTTGAATAGGTAGTTTATGAATGCAGACCCAAGGATTGTTTCCTTCTCTTTATTTACTTATTTACTTTGGGACCCTGCTATTAGGAGGCATGTGTTAGTCTTGAAATCTCACCCTGGAAGTTCACTAGCTGTGTGACTTTGGGCAATTCATTATAGCCTTTCTGAGCCCAAGTTTTCCATATGTCTCAAGTGAGCATTAAATGACTACCTATGTCAGTGTTGCTGTGAGTATGAAATCATGTATGTATTAACAAAATTACTTATAAAGAGAGAAGTGTCATCCACCACTAAGACATAGTGTTTTTTCTACTTCTAGGGAAAAATAAGGGTCTCCATTGCATGGAGTGAAAATTACATATTGAAAAGTCACTTTCCTATGCCTGTTTCTCTGTCTACATTACTCATCTCAGTCCCTCGTGGAGAGCAACACCTTCTAACTGTGCATGGCTTTACACCTCCATAGCAACTGTGAAGAAAATGAGCTTAGTATAAGCTGCAGCATGTGTTGAGAAATAAATGGAACATGACGAGGAAAATGTCAATTCTGCCTTGATCCTAGTGAAGTCCAAGATGAGAGAGTGATGCCTGTAGCTGAGGCCTGTAAATGAAGAGTTAACATGGAAGACAGCCCCAGGAACTGGGAACTTCGTGGGAACTACTCAAAGTCCACACTCTAGAAATTTACAGAAGTACTGAAGAAGATGGAAAGATATTCAAAATCCAAGACATATAAAATAATTAAAGTTTCTCTATAGTTAAATAACACTGGATCTAAAGGCTGTTTGCTCTGTGAGTCTTTACATTGTATATTTAATGGTATGCTGTGCTGGGCTGTGCTTAGTTACTTGCCATGTCCCACTCTTTGCGATCTCATCAACTCTAGCCCAACAGTCTCCTCTGTCCATGGGGATTCTCCAGGTAAGAATACTGGAGTGGGTTTCCATGCCCTCCTCCAGGGGATCTTCCCAACCCAGGGATCAAACCCAGGTCTGCATTTAGGATATTTTACTGTCTGAGCTACCAGGGAAGCCCAAGAAAACTGGAGTGGGTATCCTATCCCTTCTCTAGGGCATCTTCCAACAGAGAGGTTTCTTGCATTGCAAGCAGATACTTTTAACAACTTAGCTTCCAGAGAAGCCTTCTTTAATGATAGGCACCTAGAGTATTTAGGATATGAAGAGAAAGCAGGATAAAATACAGAACAATCACACTGGTAAAAATACAAATGCAAACAAAGGAAAATATTGATAATCAAAAATAATAGGGAAAAATTGTCTATTATGTTTGCCACTAATTTGGAAGCTAACACACCAAATTCATCAACCTCTCATTTACTTCCAAAAAAAGAATCTCTCCCACCTAAATATTCTTTCATTCTTCATTAACCCATTAAAAATGGAGTTCTTCTATGTGCCATGTACAGAGCTAGAAGTTTATGTAAATGTCACTAACAATCCTCACATTTGTTATTTTCAACAGGTACAGTATTTCTATTCTACCTGTAAAATTGACATGTAACTAGCCTGTAAATCATGATACATGAATCATAAATGGGATATGCACTTTTTAAACTCAAAACTCAAATTTCCTTTCTATGGCTGTTTGTCATACACTTAATTTGTTACAGTGACTTGAACTGAAAAAGTTTAAATGTTTTAATAATATCTTAAAAGACTTTGCATCCCTATTTTATAACCTGAATTGAGAGGGGTGGTAACAGTCAATTCTGTCTTCACATTTGGGGCCTCAAAGAGCATTTTATTAGATTACACATGGCTCTTCTTGTCAAGTTGGAGATAGCTTTTGTCAATTCTTTTGACTCATGTTTTTCCCCCTAAATCACACTTCCTTCCTTCCTTTCTTTACATTTTTTTTTTCCCTTTCTGACCACCTATGTAGCTTGTAGGCTCTCAGTTCCTCAACCAGGGACTGAACCTAGATCACAACAATGAAAGCCTGGAATCTTAACCATTAGGCCACCTGGGAACTCCCTAAACCATAGGATCTTATCAGAAATCTCCATTAGAATTATCTTGAATTCTTTAAAATACACATTCTTAGGTCACTGCAGACTAGATCAGAAACTTTTGGGTTGAGCCAGAGAAGCTACATTTTTAAGAAGCAGACCTAGGGAATTCCCTGGTGGTCCAGTGGTTAGGACTATGAACTCCCACTACCAAGGGCCCTGTTCACCCTCTGTTTGGGGAAATGAGATCTACAGGCTGTGTGTCCTGGACTCAAAACAGAAGCAGAGCCATACTTTCTGACATCTGCTCAAGTTTGAGAACCACTGTTCTAGACGATTGTCTACACAAAACCCATTCACAGTAGTTGCTGGCAGAATGGTTGACCTTCTCAGAGTCTTCAGAATTCACTTAACAACTTCTGAAGTTCCAACATTAGCCAAGTTCTGTCACCAAGCACATCACATCAAGTGGCATTGCATCAAAACCCATCTATCCTGAGCATATTCCATGATACCTCCCAGTTCACCCAAGTCCCCACTCTGATCCTGAGTTTTGGTTTCCAAGGACACTGGGAGCTCTAACACACTTCTTGCATGAATACTAAGTCACTTTATTTGTGTCCAACTCTGTGCAAACTTATTATGGACTGTAGCTCTCCAGGGTCCTCTGTCCATAGGATTCTCCAGGCAAGAATACTGGAGTGGGTTGTCATGCCCTCCTCCAGGGGACCTTTATGGTCCAAGGATCAAACCCGTGTCTCTTACCTCTCCTGCATTGTTGGGTAGGTTCTTTACCACTAGCACCACCTGGGAAGCCCAATATACTTCTTCCTATGCTGGGTTGTCCTTAGTCTCTCAGTTGTGTTCAACTCTTTGCGACCCCATGGACTGTAGCCCACCAGGCTCTTCTGTCCATGGGGGTTCTCTAGGCAAGAATACTGGAGCGGGTTGTGATGCTCTTTTCCAGGGGATCTTCCCAACCCAGGAATGGAACTGGGGTCTTCTACATTGCAGTCGATTCTTTACCATCTGAGCTACCAGGGAAGCCCAATACACTTCTTACTGAGTTAATAAGAATTATGGTTTCTACTTTAACTTAATACCTAGTCCTGTGCTAAGTGCCTGATGCCATATCTAGATTTTTCTCTGGTTGGTCTCAAGCTACTTCTCTATAAGAAATCTCTTACACCGGAATGAATAAAATCATCTCTTTATCTTGATTCATTGACTGAAATTACACATGTGGAATATGTATCTCTTTACATGTTTCATGATGACTTAATATCATGCAGGAGTCAGGACTAAATATACACCTCTAAATTTGGTTGTCATAATGACTCTGCTCATAGGAAGACTGATCAGATGAAATCAGTGATTGAGTTGAACTTTGTCATTAGAAGTTTAAGAATTGTATGTTTGAATGAATGAGTGGTCCAAGGATGGCTTTCTCTTGCTCTCAGTACATTTCTTGCTTGCTCCAGGCCTGGCTTCCCTTTACCTTACATGGATGATTGCTTCTCATCCTAAACTGAAAGTTTAATCAGAAACTACTTACATGATCACTGCCTCCCCACTCCCCCCACGGATAATGATTGTTCTAGTCTAGGAACCAGAAGGACTCCAGTATGTTGGATCATCAGAGAAAACAGCAGCTCTTGCAATAGTTTCTAACTCAAACAGTAATGGGGGGAGGGCTTTCCAATTGTCCCCCTGGCAATCAAGGAACCCTTCTGACATCATGTCCCTCATAATGGATGGCCTCCTCCTCCCCTGTGTGGCTAAGATTTCTTCTGTGTCCTGTTTGCTATTTATGTGCTAGTGTGTGGTTCCAGGACCTCTGCCTCTGACTTGTAAATTCTTCATCCAATAAATTTCTGATGTCTCTGTCACTGTTTCTGTGTTCTTTCTTTTGTCTCATGCCTAGACAGTTGCAAGGATTGCAGGACTGTGGAGAGGAGCTGAGCAAAAACTCCATGGGGGGCATGGGGAGGAGGAAAGGCTTGAACGCCTCTTTGAAATGCATAGAATGACTCCAAGAAAATAATTTGCACTAGTTAAGCAAAATACAAGGCTTCTAGGGCTGCTCAGATGGTAAAGAATCTGCCTATAATGCGGAAGACTTTGGTTCAATCCCTGGGTGAGGAAATCCCATGGAGGAGGGTATAGCAATCCATTCCAGTATTCTGCCTGGGAAATCCTATAGACAGAGGAATCTGGTGGACTACAGTCCATGGGTTGTAAAGAGTGGAACACGGTTGAGCAACTTACACTTTCATTTTTTTTTTTTTATAAGCAAAAGATAATGAAACTTCTTCTTAAAATGCCTATTATTTCATGTGATATAAAACAATCTTAATAACTGAGCGTTGGGAACCAAAGATTTTAGTACTATAGTACTGCATGTGTAAAATATTAGCTGAAACATGTCTCTCCTTTTTACATACTTTGAATGGTAAAAAGTATTGTGGGCAACAGGAAATGTGAGGGTAAGTGCAACCACCCAGGATATCCTTCTTGAACCAAAAACTATTCTACTGCTCAATAGATCTCAGGAGAAGTTCAGCAGTTATAAAAGTTCCTTTTGTTTCTTCATCTGGAGTAGGGGCGGGTTGGTTTTCCTCACCTGTTTTTGTTTCAATCTTTATTTTGCTCCCAACAGAAATATCAAGACTAGTAAATTATGTCCTGGAGAATCAAAGTGGTCAAGTCTGACTCTAGGCTCACTTCTGAAAGTTGGGAAAACAATGTTTAACCATCAATCACCAATTTTAGTATGGTACTTTGATCCAAGTGGAACAAGCAGAAACTTTATGGTTAAAGTTGGGTTTGAATCTTGACTCAAATGTTTGCCAGCTCTCAGATTTAGAAAAAGAATTAAGCTTTGGGCTTCAGTCTTCTTTTGACATGGTGATTTCTCAGTCTAAACAAATCTTGCCCTTTATTACTTGCCTCTTTGTAGAGGACAGAGGTTCTTATGCTTTAAGAATCAACTAAGCTGGGCGCATACTTTCTATTTTTTCTGATACCCATAGTTATATACCCGTAGTTTTATTAGGTTAATGCTTTCCTAAATAATGTGGTGAAGTAATCCTTACTTTCTTTGTTTAAATCTCAGTCTATCATGGAATGAAACTTTTGTGAAATAAAATAAGAATGAACAATCATAATTATCAGAATGACCTCAAAAGTGATTAGGCTTTTTGATATCATGGCAAAATGGTTAGAAAAGTTTCTTTGTGCTTAATCTCAGTGTCTATACTTTACAGATCAGTGGATAATTTATGGTCTGGGGAACACATATTTATTGAGAAACATACTGCATTACATGGCATTTCTTGCCTTTGTTTCATCCCTCTCATGGCTTTCTGAGATGTCTCTCTTTGATCTCGTCCCTTTTTGTATGAACATCTTGAGGGCAAGTTATCTTTTTCATCCTTCCATTGAGGCGATTAACTCACAGTGAATCATATCGTAAATGCTTACAAAAATATGTTTTTGGGTGAATGGTTTTGTAAATATAGAAGAAATTTCTGATCAAATTTCTGATTCTAAGGCTTGAAGGATATAATATTTGTGAAGTTACTACTATCATAGCAGGGGTTCAATAAATGGTAGCTTGCTTCTCCCCAGGAGCCCTCTGAATTATTTTCCCAACTCTGCTCTGATCACCAGTTTTATGAGCCAAGTCTCCCCAATGTTTCTCTGAACTTCACACCACTTTTGAAAAAGCTATCTGATGCAACAATCCAACTGAGGATTTAGAGCCTACTTAGGGGAATAACATTCCTAGGGATTCTGTATGTTGAATTTTGCCTCAGTTGAAGATGCCTTATGAGATACAATATGGCTTTTGTCACTCTGAGATGGGCGACTAAATGAGCTAGAAGCTCTTTAAGCCTCTTTCGGAGCAAACTAACTAACTTGACACTTAGGATCTAAAAATAAGGCTGTGCTCCTTCCCTGGGAATGTCCTTTTTTTCATAGCTTGGGATGTATCTTACAAGGCAGTGTATATATGGGACCTAATGGATTCATACAAACTGAATACATACTCTGAAAGATGAAGGAAAGTGTATGCAAGGTTGTAATTGCAGAAGTCCTTGTCAACTAACAGGACTGGCCATCTCCATCAACCAAAATAAAGAGACTGGTATATTTTACCATGTATATTATTTAAAAAATAATGACTATAGACAGAAACATTTATAAATATTATCTCTAAATTCATCCAGAGGAAATTCCTTTTTTTTTTTTTTTTTTACAAAAGATGCTATATATGTGGAACATCTCTCTCAAAATTTACTGAATAGAACATAGAAAATAGAGACAGTATAGTTAAATAGTCGACCACATTGTTCTATCTAGGTTGGTTTCATAATCAAGGCTGAGTAACAGGATGTTCTGGGAGACTTCTCTGTTCAGTGGAAGCTCCCTGTTTCATGATCTTTAAACAATCACAATGTAGACATCATAAAAGCACGGGCTATTTTAGAAAATAGTAAACTGGTTAATTGATAATTTCAATATATGTTGTAAAAAGCAATCATCAGATGATAAGGAATGTTGTGCCATTGCTGCATTGTCTGTGCTGACAGAGCCTGTTAAGACGAAGTCAGAACAGAAGGACATGACCCTACTTTGAGTCCAATAGGCTCAAATTCTCTGGCTAATTATGGGGTATATGTTAGATTTTATGAAAAATCAATACAGCATGTCAATACGTGATGAGCTTTGTTTCCATCGTTAAAGTAGGGGAAATGAGTCCCTTTAATAAAGACCATCTTGGGTTAAAGTACCTAACACCATCCTTGAGATCAAGAATCGGGAAAGTCAGTGCATGCCTTGGTTCTTGCTCTAGCCTGGCTTTGTGATGTCAGAGGTTGAAGCTGACTTTATTTTTGATTTCTGCCTGAGAGAATCAGCTCAGAGTGTTAGCCTTCCCTGGGGTGACCAGAGGGGTCAGAGATAAAGCCTTGTCATGGCTCATGGGAATGGGCTGCCAAAGACATTCATTCATTCTGCACAGGCCATTTGTTCAGAGGTCTCTAATTTGTAGACAAGCAGTAGGAATGTTGTGGCAGCAATACTGACTGGCTCAGAAAACAAAATTTCACGTTTTTGAGAGCAGAAAAAAGGATTTTATAAAGCTGTAAGAAAATACTTTCTCACTCTTTGGAGTATGTCAGATTAGTGTTTGTGTTCTCAAGAAAAATACAAGCCATGGGAAGCATAAAAGAGATTTTATCTAAAATTGGTATGCTATGTAAGACACTTGTTCTTTTTGTTTATAAATCCTCAACTCAAATTAGTTTTTGAAAATTAGTGTAAGAAATAAAAATAAACAGCTGATTAATTGCATTTTCTGATGAACATTGATTAGACACTAATTTTCTAGTTTTGTTTATCTTGTGATCTGTCATTAAGTAAAATAATATATATTACAAATAAACTTGAAATAATTCATCTTTTTTATTGTTTTACCTTTATATATATATATATATATATATATATACACACACACACACACACACAC
>NW_011494760.1:980737-1008142 GCF_000754665.1 Bison bison bison | reverse complement strand
TTATATATATATGTATATGTATATGTATATGTATATATACACACACACACACAATATCGGAGAAGGCAATGGCAACCCACTCCTGTATTCTTGCCTGGAAAATCCCATGGATGGAGGAGCCTAGTAGGCTGCAGCCCATGGGGTCGCTAAGAGTCGGACATGACTGAGAGACTTCACTTTCACTTTTCACTTTCATGCATTGGAGAAGCAAATGGCAACCCCCTCCAGTGTTCTTGCCTGGAGAATCCCAGGGAAGAGGCAGCCTGGTGGGCTGCCGTCTCTGGGGTTGCACAGAGGTGGACACAACTGAAGTGACTTAGCAGCAACACACATAATATAGTGTTCCATATATATGTTGGAGATATATATCGATATATGGTTTTTTACAAGGTTCTAATTGATACTGTAGTTCATGATGATGAAGGTGATACTGTTGTCATAATCCATTGTGGAACAAAATTTTTATGAAAAAAATATTAAAATTGAAATATAAAAATACCCAAAGGGCTTCCCTTGTGGCTTAGCTGGTAAAGAATCTGCCTCCAACGTGGGAGACTTGGGTTCAATCCCTTGGTTGGGAAGATCCCCTGGAGAAAGTAAAAGCTGCCCACTCCAGGATTCTAGCGTGCAGAATCCCATGGACTATATAGTCCATGGGGTTGCAGAGTCAGGCATGACTGAATGGCTTTCACTTTCAATGGATACTGTAAAGTTTTATATATATATACATATACATATATGTATATATATGTTCCCATTTGTATGAATAAGGTATCAGTTCAGTTCAGTCTCTCAGTTGTGTCTGACTCTTTGTGCCCCATGGACTGCAGCATGCCAAGCCTCCCTGTCCGTCACCAACTCCCGGAGTTTACTCAAACTCATGTCCATCGAGTCAGTGATGCCATCCAACCATCTCATCCTCTATCATCCCCTTCTCCTCTCTCCTTCAATCTTTTCCAGCATCAGGATCTTTTCAAATGAGTCAGCTCTTCACATCAGGTGGCCAAAGTATTGGAGTTTCAACTTCAACATCAGTCATATACTGCTATATCTATGAAGATTAATGTTGAGAGTAATAATACATTTTATTACTAGTAGCAATATTTTTTGATATACTTCTAATTGCACTTTTAGTGGTGATAAAGCTTATTATAAAATGCAATATATAATATGATACATTATCATTATATTTTTCCCATAGATTTTACTATTAATGAAAAGAAAGACTTAGAGTTACATGTTAATTGAATTCCAGTAACACTTTCATTACACTGGAATTCAGGTTTTCTTGTATAAACATAAGAGAAAAACACTTTGTGCTGAACCCAAAATGAGGCTTCTACTGTTTTTCCTCAACTTCCAGCCAAAACATATCTGCTACCTTCCTTCAATCTCTTTAGTTTTGAATTTCTGTTACAGAAGCTATTGTTTGTCATTTATATGACTATTTAGAACTTATGAAAATAAGGTTATAAAACAAATACATAGATCAGGTCTCAATTATTAATATATTTCTATAATATATAAAATAGTTATATGATTACATCAAAGTTTGCCAGATGAGCGCAAAGAAAAGGTACAGAGGGGAGAGAGGTTAACACAGTGCTATTCAAACACTGGGTCCACAAATGCATTTGTTCGCAATTGGTTTACTATTATGACAAGAACAATACAGAAAATGGGAATAAATATGTATAACATGCTATGGAAATTGAAAATACTTTATCTGTGGAAACTAATAATAGCACATTAATGATTTGTATCTCTTATGTCTTTATTGTGTTAGTTGCTCAGTATTCTTTTCAACCCCATGGATCACTGGAGCCCACCAGGATCCTCTGTCCATGGAATTCTCCAGGGAAGAATACTGGAGTGACTGGCCATTCCCTTCTCTAGAGTATCTTCCCAACTCAGGGATCAAATCCAGGTTTCTTGCATTGCAGGCATATTCTTTACCATCTGAGCCACTAGGGAAGCCCTTTGTATATTTTTTAATTTCAATTGTAATGTTTTTTTTTTCATTTTATAAAAATATTGTTCCACAATGGATTATGACTACACAATCACTTTCATCATCATCAACAGCTGCCATATCTTTTATCATAGATCATTTGATAAGCACTAGTTCATTGTAATTTGCAGTCATATTATTGAATTTATGAGCCATCGGATCTAAATCAATGATAGAATAAACAAAGGAGTGAATCGATGGAACGAGTGATGACATGCTTTAGTGGACCAGAGGTTCTCAGAAGAGCAGGTCTTGAATATTCATGGCTGTAGTCAGAATGCAGAAAGCATGAGATAGTGATTTTGAAGGAGGAGGAGTTAAGACCATGACTGTAGCTGGCTCAGCTAGAAGGACCAAAAAATTATTTAGTGATAATGAGATGAAGGAACTGAGAGGCCATTTTTTGAGATAAAACTTTCATGGAACATGTACAAGTTACCAAGGATGACTGCATTACCCAGCAGTGATAGGAAAGCTTTTATCCAGGTGGTCATGGAGGGGAGATGGCAATTCTATAGGGAGACAGAAAGCAAGAGAGATAAAGAAAAGTGCAGATTCTGTTTGTAACAAAAGGCCCTTCAACTGCATAGTTCGACTGTTAGATGAAAGAGAGTTTGTGTAAGATAAATGGCGTATGAAGGGGAAGATAAATGAGACATGAATAAATACATACAACAATAAAAATTTGAAAATTCCCTATAGAAATTGATGTTATCTCATCTCCTGCCTCATTTAGCTCCTGAGTTCTCATTGTGGCCTGAAGAATAGATCCAGTTTTCCACAAACATTTATTTTGTCTCAAAATAAATTTTGAGTTTTCAATATTGAGAGTCAATGTGAGAACTACCAGAATCAGACTGATGATATTTTTTCCAGCCAAAGGTGGAAAAGTTCTATACAGTCAGGAAAAACAAGACTGGGAGCTGACTGAGGCTCAGATCATGAACCCCTTATTGCCAAATTCAGACTTAAATTGAAGAATGTAGGGAAAACCACTTTACCATTCAGGTATGACCTATATTAAATCCTTTATGATTATACAGTAGAAGTGACAAATAGATTCAAGGGATTAGATCTGATAGACAGAGTGCCTGAAGAACTATGGACAGAGGTTCATGACATTGTACAGGAAGCAGGGATCAACAACATCCCCAAGAAAAAGAAATGCAAAAAGAAAAAATGATTGTCTGAGGAGGCCTTACAAACAGCTATGAAAAGAAGAGAAGTAAAAGGCAGAAGAAAAAGGGAAAGATATACTCACATGAATGAAGAGTTCCAAAGAATAGCCAGGAGAGATAAGAGAGCCTTTCTCAGCCATCAATGCAAAGAGATAGAGAAAAACAGTAGAATGGGAAAGACTAGAGATCTCTTCAAGAAAATTAGAGATACAAAGGGAATATTTCATGCAAAAATGGGCTCAACAAAGAATAGAAATGGTATGGACCTAACAGAAACAGAAGATATTAAGAAGTGGCAAGAATATACAGAAGAACTATACAAAAAGATCTTCAGGACCCAAACATCCTGGAATGTCTGGTGTGATCACTCACCTAGAGCCAGAGATCCTGGAATGTGAAGTCAAGTGGGCCTTAGAAAGTATCACCACAAACAAAGCTATTGGAGGTGATGGAATTCCAGTTGAGCTATTTCAAATCCTAAAAGATGATTCTGTGAAAATGCTGCACTCAATATGCCAGCAAATTTTGAAAGCTCAGCAGTGGCCCCAGGACTGGAAAAAGGCAGTTTTCATTCCAATCTCAAAAAAGGCAATATCAAAGAATGTTGAAACTACCATACAATTGCACTCATTTCACATGCTAGCAAATTAATGCTTAAAATTTTTCAAGCCAGGCTTCAACAGTACATGAACCAAGAACTTCCAGATGTTCAAGCTGGTTTTAGAAAAGGCAGAGAAACCAGAGTTCGAATTGCCAACATCCACTGGATCAGTGAAAAAGCAAGAGAAGTCCAGAAAAAACATCTACTTTTGCTTTGTTGACTGTGCCAAAGTCTTTGACTGTGTGGATCACAATAAACTGTGGACAATTCTTCAAGAGATAGGAATACCAGATCACCTGACCTGCCTCCTGATAAACCTGTATACAGATCAAGAAGCAACAGTTAGGGCTGGAGATGGAATAGCAGACTGGTTCCAAATTGGGAAAGGAGTATGTCAAGGCTGTGTATTTTCACCCTACTTATTATCTTCTATGCAGAGTACATCATGCAAAATGCCAGGCTGGATGTAGCACAAGCTGGAATCAAGATTGCCAGGAGAAATATCAATAACCTCAGAAATGCAGATGACACCAATCTTATGGCAGAAAGAGAAGAAGAACTAAAGAATCTCTCGATGAAAGTGAAAGAGGAGAGTGAAAAAGTTGTCTTAAAACTCAAGATTCAGAAAACTAAGATCATGGCATTTGATCACAGCGTATATATGGCTACTCTCGTTGTGCAGCATGGAATCTAGGGCATGCAGGCTTTAGTGGTTGTGGCCTGTGGGTTCAGTAGTTGGGGCCCATGCCCACTTACTCTTCTGTTTAAAAGTTTTATATCCTACTATGGAGTGATGTCTTTCTCTCTCTTTTTTTAAAATCCTTGATTCATTCTAGAGATTTTTCTTTTTAAGTCAGGTATGTCTAAAGTAGCTTACTATGGCTGAGAAGTAATTAGGGATCTGAATCTTGAACTTTCCTGAGGAAATAAGTCACCAAATGGAGTTCAAAATTCACCAATCTCTCTGTTTAAGTACTTGGAGAAACTTTGAATATTGCAGATTATTTATTATTTGTTAATTTACCCTTGAGGTGAGATGCAAAATGATTTTGCTTATATTTACCTTGGATGCATTATTAATAGCCAGGACATGGAAGCAACCTAGATGTCCATCAGCAGATGAATGGATAAGAAAGCTGTGGTACATATACACAATGGAGTATTACTCAGCCATTAAAAAGAATACATTTGAATCAGTTATAATGAGGTGGATGAAACTGGAGCCTATTATACAGAGTGAAGTAAGCCAGAAGGAAAAACATAAATACAGTATACTAACGCATATATATGGAATTTAGAAAGATGGTAACAATAACCCGATGTACGAGACAGCAAAAGAGACACTGATGTATAGAACAGTCTTATGGACTCTGTGGGAGAGGGAGAGGGTGGGAAGATTTGGGAGAATGACATTGAAACATGTAAAATATCATGTAAGAAACGAGTTGCCAGTCCAGGTTCGATGCACGATACTGGATGCTTGGGGCTAGTGTACTGGGACGACCCAGAGGGATGGTATGGGGAGGGAGGTGTGGGGAGGGTTCAGGATGGGGAACACATGTATACCTGTGGTGGATTCATTTTGATATTTGGCAAAACTAATACAATTATGTAAAGTTTAAAAATAAAATAAAATTAAAAAATAAATAAAATAAAATAAAATGTTAAAAAAAAAGTCCTTAAAATTTAAAAAAAAAAAAGAAAAGAAATCTGGTAATACTTAGTTCATTCTAGCATTAGCAGCCTGGCATCTGGGAGTTTATAGATAATCTGTCCTTTCTAAGCAACTCAATGTTACATTTGCTTCTTATATAATAAGTGGACATTTTGAGATTTGAAAGCTAAGTTGAGGGAAGCACCACTAGATCTCTTTAAGAAATAATGTTTGAAATTGATTTGAATTTCTTCTTTTGATGACATTTCAGTTCATGCTCCCAGAACAAATTGTATTATAACTATTTTTAAGCATGGAGGTGAATTCATGCGCTACATTTTTGCTACCTTTTAATCATGTTGTTGACCATTGCAATGTTTTCCTGTTTGATTTTTATTATCTTTAGTCGACTGTACGTACACACTTAATAGAAACAACGTGGATCGGGTCAAACGCTGTGACTCTTCTGCAATTTTACTGTTTGGTGGTTCTCAACTAGCTGGCTCCACCACCACATTTCACAAAGTCAAGACATAATTTTGTCTGTTATTACTGGGTTGGGTGGTCGAGATATGCTATGGGTATATAGTGAAAAGAAATGAGGGACACTGCTAATCATACTACCATTTACAGGACAGAAGCTTGCCATGAAGAGCTCTGAGGTTGAGAAACACTAGACTAGTTGAACAAAAGACCATCTTGATGCTTTTGCATCAAATACTTGTGGTCTTGCTCCATCACTGCAATGAATGGGTACTCTGTGGTGAGATATTTCTGAGTCTTCAGTATTTCACCTGCAAGTTTCAAGTTCTCTGATGTTGGCATAGCAACTAAATCTTTCTGAACATAATCTTACTTTTTATAAAATTGAGTCAACACTACCTTCATCCTATGGTTGCCAGAAGGTTTAAAGTAGATGTATATATAAAACATCTAGCAGTGTGTTTGAGATGTATTAGACTCTCAGGAGTGTTCCTCCATCTCCCATAATGTTATAATACATTTCAGCAATTTCAAAAAGATTACTTCTTAGTTTAACATTTTAGTCAGAAGAAGATATACCTATATATTTTTAATCAAGAAAATAAGAGGAGTATTTAGGATTGGCTTGATGGCTCTATTTCTTGTTGTTGTTGTTCTTTAAACTTTTCATCATCTACTTCATCAGGAAATATATTTTTTTTAATTTTTATTTTATTTTATTTTTTAACTTTACAATACTGTATTGGTTTTGCCATATATCAAAATGAATCTGCCACAGCTATACATGTGTTCCCCATCCTGAACCCTCCCCACTCCTCCCTCGCCATACCTTCCCTCTGGGTCGTCCCAGTGCACCAGCCCCAAACATCCAATATCATGCATCGAACCTGGACTGGCGAGAAATATTTTAACACCTTGTGCATGATCTATCGGAGAAGGCAATGGCATCCCACTCAAGTACTCTTGCCTGGAAAATCCCATGGATGGAGGAGCCTGGTAGGCTGCAGTCCATGGGGTCATGAAGAGTCAGCCACAACTGAGCGACTTCAGTTTCCCTTTTCACTTTCATGCATTGGAGAAGGAAATGGCAACCCACTCCAGTGTTCTTGCCTGGAGAATCCCAGGGACGGGGGAGCCTGGTCTATGGGGTTGCACAGAGTCGGACACGACTGAAGTGACGCAGGAGCAGCAGCATGATCTATCAGTGAGAAATCTTGAGCCATGTAGCATTAAGTCAGAAAGTAAATCCACATACTTCTTTTAGTTACCTTAAGGAAAAAAATAATAAAGTTTTAATTATTTGAATTTAAGTATTTTCTTGAATAAAAAGAGATAGGCATGTGTGTGTGCATGCTAAGTCTCTTCAGTTGTATCCAACTCTTTGTGATCTTATGGAGTGTTGCCCACCAGACTCCTCTTTTCATGGGATTCTCCAGATAAGAAAACTGAAGTGGGTTGCCATGCCCTGCTGCTGCTGCTAACTCGCTTTAGTCGTGTCCGACTCTGTGTGACCCCATAAACAGCAGCCCACCAGGCTCCCCCGTCCCTGGGGTTCCCAAGGTAAGAACACTGGAGTGGGTTGCCATTTCCTTCTCCAATGCATGAAAGTGAAAAAATGAAAGTGAAGTCGCTCCATCGTGTCCGACTCTTAGCGACCCCATGGACTGCAGCCTACCAGGCTCCTCCATCCATGGGATTTTCCAGGCAAGAGTACTGGAGTGGGGTGCCATTGCCTTCTCTGTCAGGAAGCCTGGAGACTGGCATATCTGTATTTATAAATTATATAAATTTAAATGGAGAAGGAAATGGCACCCCACTCCAGTATTCTCGCCTGGAGAATCCCAGGACCAGAGGTGCCTGGTGGGGCTTCCATCTACGCGGTCGCACAGAGTCGGACACGACTGATGCAACTTAGCAGCAGCAGCAGCAGAATACATTTAAATAGATTTCAGGATACTCTTGGAAGTTTCTTTACAAATAGCCCACACAGTTTGCTCTTTTAACTATATATTTCCACTTATTTTTCTCCCTGAAATAAAAAATAAAATGTCCAGGCTAGGATTGCCTACAAATATGACATGGAAAACTTGTATCGCTTAGACATTTGTGACAGCAGATTTATGGAAATGCAGTCAAATGAGTGAATGCCTATATTCCAGGTATTCATACATAATATAACCTTGAATCCTGATTTTTTGGCAAGAAAGAGATCAAAAGTTTTCATGCGAGTCAAACATTTCAATATGCATACACTTTCCTCCATTTCTTTCCTGTCCCCAGGCAAGCACAAAACTTTCAAATAAAATTTCCTGTTTAGTAGTTTTCATTTCTTTCTAGAATCCTTCAGAAAATGTTAAAAATTTCTCTGACAAGGTTAGCTCCTTTTCAGCAAACATAATAAATCCAGGATTTAAGTAGTCATGTACTTTTACAATGCATATAAAAACAGCCTTGCCTTGAATTTATGAATTTTCTATTTCATGTAATACTTGAGAGATTTTATATATATATATATATATATATATATATATATATTACTTTTTGACAATGTGTGATCCAAATTTATAATTTATACTAGGATAAGGCCTGAGTGCTCTTTTGACAAAGTTAAAGTAATGGTAACAATGTAAGGCAACTCAAGTATGTATAAGATTTTCCACTGAGGTGTAGGAAGAAAACTACAGCCTTTCTAGTTATATTATTATTTTAGAATAAAGAAATTTATTTTAAAATAAATAAAATAAAGTCAAGTTTCTGAATGTAGGACACAAGAACTTACTGGATCCCATACATAGTAGTGAGGTGTTGGTTGTGATACTCATCATGTCTGAGGACTCTCAAGAAACCCTAAACATTACAGAGTTCCATAGAGCTGCTTTCACTTTTCATTTCAGAGTAATGTCGTAAACTACAATCTCACTTTGCCAGTTTAAGTAAAATTTTCTATAGCATAGCACAGTCATAGCATAAACATTCATCCCAAATGGACAAATTTTTAAAACATCCCCTAGCAGAAACTAATTCAGAGAGAGTACTGACACACAAGAAATAAACAGTAAGAAAAGGGCAGAACTACCTTTTATCCTATTACTAGGAGGAGATCTTTTGAAGCACCATTTTGAGAGAAAGACAGTGATGGCCTAATGAGATATGAAAATAAATTAGTTAAAAATTAATATTGGCATCTTATTGAAATATAAATGTATGCCACTGTTATAACAATGAACCATGTCTTAAGTGTGTGTGTGTGTCAGTGTAAATGTAATGGAAATTGCAACTTCTTGAGATCATTTTAACTTCAGGCTAACAATTATATAAAACTAAATCAATTTAGAACCAGACTTTTGAATATCTGTATCCTTCATTGCTAAGCCAGTTTTTTAAGGAGAAATCAAAATCAACAATGTAATTCACACTACTATTATTGCTATTAAATGTCAATAATACATGCAATACAGCTTTAATCATACTGTAGATACTATATTAACTATACTCTTATTATACAATAACCAAACTTTTAACAATATGTAGTGAGAAAAAAGAATTTCTCTATCCCTAATAAAGAAAAGATAAAAATGTTTTTCATTGTCTTTAAATTTTATATTATCAGTTTTAAATGTATTATTAAATTTATATTTATTATTATAAGTATACAATATACTGATATATATTATTAAATATAAATCCCTTTATATATTTATATATATATATACACATATATACATGTATTTATACACATACCACAAAGGACAATTTTTTACTTATGGAGATGCACTAACAAAAATGCTTGAAGAATGCTACTGTAATGTTACAATTAGAAATTTATTATATTCTTGCCTTCAAAGAACCTACAAATATAAGAAAATAATAAAGCAAATAACAATATTTTATGTTCCTTTAGTAATTTAAAAACAGTGCAAATAGAACTATTGATTATGAAATATGTTGAAAGGATTATGGTAAATTTTTTAAACAATTTAATCAATAAAGCAACATATGCAATTTAATTCTTCTTTTTAGAAATTTAAAGAAAATTATTAAAAGTATCAGTATTTTATACAATGTTCTATATGAGCTTATGTGGCTTTTTGACATTACAGGATGCTTTCATGTGCTTTACCATGTTTGAATTTTGACAAATGAAGCAGCTTGTGAATGACTTAGATAGCATGTGTTTTGTTACACTTTAGAAGAGAAATCTGGGGTTCAGAGAGGTCATTCACTGTCACACATCTAAGAGACCTGAAGACATGAATTTTCTCCCCTCTGTTTTCCCTATTGACTTTATAATCTTCTCTAGCTCACACTAATGCTGTTTTCATAAATATTTTCCAAATATTTAAAACTGAGAGGCTAATACTGCTTTTTTATTTTGTCCCTCAAAAGGCATATTTGATGACAAAGGACTGACAGTGAGTTAGGGGTCATCAATGTTTTAGCTGCTCTTAAATGGATTCACACTTTTTTAGAAACTTACTTTGCCATGATACCATCACTATTACCTTGTTGATGTCTGTGGTGGAGATGACTGTCCATCAAAATCCTCTTCCTGGATACAGGACAAGATGACATTTTCCAGCCTCTCTTTCAGTCAGTGTAGTCATTTGACTGAGTTCTTCTTAAGGAGATAAGAGTAGAGAGGGCGTGTGCTGCCTTCATGTTTGAACCTCTGCCTGGCTACCTGTGCCTCCTCCATGTCTGTTCTTTCTCCTGTCACCAATCCCTGAGCATGACAGACCAGTTTTTATGACGTGGACAGTGACAAGACCCTAAAGAACACCAGTATTGTAGAAGGGAAGGGGCAGGAACTCTGGATCTCTGTGTGGTGTGGAGAGTTGCTCTTCAGCCAGGAATACCTGTCTAGACTACAAAAGGACAAAGAACTAGGAACCCCTTATGGGTCATTTTGTGTGAAGTAGCTCAGTCGTGTCTGACTCTTTGGGACCCCATGGACTGTAGCCTACCAGGCTTCTCCAACCATGGAATTCTCCAGGCAAGAATACTGGAGTGGGTTGCCATTTTCTTCTCCAGGGGATCTTCCTGACCCAGGGATTGAACCCGGGTCTCCCACATTGTAGGCAGACACTTTACAGTCTGAGCCACCAGGGAAGTCCAAAATAGTTTACAGTAGGCTTTAATATAATATTTTGCATTTAATTTTTAAATACATCGTTTTGCTTTTCACAATATACCATGTGTGGCTCAGACAGTAAAGAATCTGCAATGCAGGAGAACCAGGTTTGATACCTGGGTAAGGAAGATCCCCTGGAGAAGGGAATGGCTACCCACTCCAATATTCTTGCCTGAAGAATCCCTTAGACATAGAAGCCTGGCAGGCCACAGTCCCTGGGATCACAAAGATTCAGACAAGACTGAACAACTAACTGTCACTTTGAAAGTTTTGGGGACATTTTTTCTTCCCTTTTTGGCTTCTCTGAAATCTCAGGCCTGTAGAGAGAGCCCAATCATTATTTAAAACTTATTTCCCATTATAATTTGATAGCAAAACCTCTTTCAGATTTTCTGTTCACCTCTCAGGCTTTTCTGCTAGGCTTGCTTAATGTGCTGATTAGCACAGCGAGATGAACTTTAGCTCACATTTTAAACTGCAAAACTTATATTGTGATGCACAGAGCAAAAGTTGTGAAGAAGCAAAAATAACACAAAATGTGTCAATTTTCCCCACCCTTGCATTGTAAAGACTCTCCTAAGACCTCGAAATGCCAAAATGAAGGAAGTGCTCATGTGACGTTCTTTTCTTACATACAACACATAATCCATTAGATGCCTTTACCTGAAGAAATCACATGCTGTACAGAAGTCATTTTAGAAAATACTTATGTATAGTTGACTACATAAGTAACAATTTTATATTCTGCTTTGGAGTCTCTGCTGTTATCGAGTCTCATGGAGTGACTGTAATAGTTGGAAACTATTGAAGAATAGTTCATTCTTGGGTGTCTGCTATACAACCCACTTTCTAGCCTCTCAGATGTCTAATTCAAGGATAATTTCCAAGGTTTAGAGATTTTTATTATAGTGATTAGACTGGGAATTCCAGCGTTTACATAGACCAAAATCTACTCGGTAAATTCTTCATAATTCCCCGATGACTCTCATCTGTGAGGAATTACGAATAACACTTGGTTTGATGTTAGAAGTTTAGTATATTCTGTACAACCAGGGTTCTGCTCATTTATCTGTCCTTTAGTTAATCAACATTGTTGTTCAAACTCTAAGTTGTGTCCAACTCTTTGTGACCCCATGGACTGTATCACACTAGGTTTCCCTGTCCATCACCATCTCCTGGAGCTTGCTCAAACTCATGTCCATTGAGTCAGTGATGCCATCCAACCATCTCATCCTCTGTCACCCTCTTCTCCTCCTGCCTTCAATCTTTCCCAGCATCAGGGTCTTTTCCAATGAGTCAGCACTTCACATATGGTAGCCACATTATTGGTGCTTCAGCAACAGTCCTTCCAGTGAATATCCAGGGTTGGTTTATTTTAGGATTGTCTGCTCTGATCTCTTTGCAGTTCAAGAGACTACCGAGAGTCTTCTCTAACAGCATAATTCGAAAACACCAATTCTTTGGTGCTCAGCCTTCTTTATGTCCAAATCTTATATCCATACATGACTAATGGAAAAACTTCAGATTTGACTTTTTGGGCCTTTGTCAGCAAAGTAATGTCTCCATTTTTTAATACTCTGTGTAGATTTATCATAGCGTTCCTTCCAAGGAGCAAGCATCTTTTAATTTTGTTGCTGCAGTCCCTGTTGCAGTGATTTTGGAGCTGAAGAAAATTTCATAATAAACTACAGTGCAGTTTAATATAACTCTAAAGACTCTGATGCTGGGAGGGATTGGGGGCAGGAGGAGAAGGGGACGACAGAGGATGAGATGGCTGGATGGCATCACTGACTCGATGGACGTGAGTCTGGGTGAACTCTGGGAGTTGGTGATGGACAGGGAGACCTGTGATTCATGGGGTCGCAAAGAGTCGGACACGACTGAGGGACTAAACTGAACTGAACTGAAAGACATAAAGAATTAGAGAAATAATGTTCTAAATAATTGGGAAGCCAATAAAGTTTTGTATGTATATAGCCAGCAATCAACCATAAGTAAGAAATATGAAATATATAAATAATCCATATATATATATATTTAATTCCAAGACTGTAGAAACTTTTCCTAAAGCCCTTCAAATCAGGGCACACTTTCTTCTGCTCATCTTTCCTACTTGTCTCCTTAATCAGTTACATCAAAAATTCAACATTTTTTTATAGCATTCTACTCTTAAACACTAATTATATTGATGATGTAACTTATGGTAACATAGTGATGAAGCAAAGGGGAGTCATTGAGACTGTTTCTATGTACATATAAGTTAGTGAAGTGGTTAGTAGTATTGTTTTACAAAATGCACATAAGAAGAAAAAAATATATCTCCTCTGTCTGATTAACTTTAAGCCTGTGGATTAGGAAACTGTACCAGACTGCTTTTATAACAAGATATATATGTACATGTATATGTATGTGTAGGATGTGCACATTGTTTTCAACTTTAAATACAACTTTAGATATATTTTCACTTGTAAAATGTTTTATGCTTAATTAGTTTAAACTCTACTGAGTTGTAGGTAGTATTCTATAATTTGGAGTCACGGATGGTACAGAAATTGAAGAACCTACTTCAAGGGGGCTCATATGTTCTGTGTTCTTTCCTAATTGTGAATATTAAAAATCTTTTAGGTTCTGTTGCTTACGATTCTTATAAAAACTCCATAGATGTGGGCACACTGGTGACTAGAGAAGTTCTGTGGTTTTCTCAGTAGTGGGTAGAAAAGAGAGATACAGGGGGGATTTCTTCTTCCTGGCCCAGTTACCTTAGTCTCTGTGGCATATGCCCATTTTTCTCCTTCCCTTCTAATGGTGTTGTTTTCCTCTTGTCCTCTTCTCACTACTTAAAAGTAATGCAACTTAATATAAGCAGTTTCTCCCAGGGATATTTTTTAGAGGGGCAGTCTGGGGATTTTGCAAGACTAACATGAACTTTTTGTCTTTAGCATGGTTGAAAGGTCTCTGGTCCCACCAAGGATGCTGCTGAATGATCCACAGTCTTAACACATGGGTCTCTTCACCAGCCTAGGCAGCCATGGGAGGTTTATCTAGAAAGTCTGGTTGTGAGAAAGTAGTTTCCTGAAGAGAAAGACTTACTTTATCTTCTCAGTATCCTCTTAAGGCTGAGAACTGTAGTTCTTCATGCAATAATAAAAATAATAACAAGGACCAAAAAAAAAGCATTGTACTTAAGATCCTAACATTAACATAAAGATTAAAATATTTCAATGAGAAAATAAATGGTAGATATATTTACTTTTAATATTTAATGCAAAGTAATTTTAATAAACTCTTACTTTTAAAAAAAACCTATAAAAATATTTTAGTTATACTTATCTAGTAACTAATTCAATTATTTTGATTTAGTCTAAGAATACACACATGTTGTTTTCTAAGATTGGTCTCCCATGAGGAGACTGTTCTGATATGTATATTTTTAAAGGTCATTGGAAGTCAGAAAGTCTTGGTGCCATCCCTAGATTCATAATAAAGACATTGTCATGGATGAGACAAAGCTGAACTCTGCATAAATAGTAAAGCTTTACTTTAAAGGGTGCCTAGTACTGTCTTCTTTAAAGAATTATGTTAATTGAAGTCAAAGACATATTCTCACACAATTTTTATTTCCTCGAGAGTACCCTGTAGAGTTCCAGGGACTTGCTGGATTTGAATAAATATTTGTTAAACGAAGATGAGGGCTTCCCTGGTGGTTCAGGGGTAAAAAGTCCACCTGCAATGCAGGAGATGCAGGTTCAGTCCCTGCGTTGGGAAGATCCCCTGGAGGAGGAAATGGCAACCATCTCCAATATTCTTGCCTGGGAAATCCCTGGGACAGAGGAGCCTGGGAGGCTACAGTCCATAGGGTTGCAAAGACTCAGATATTACTTAGCGAATAAACAACAACAACAACAAAAATACAAGTCAGCAGTTCATTTAGAATCTTTATCACTTAGCTATTTCTGTCTAACCAACACTTGTAACTTATTGACAGGAATTGGGGGGTTGTGGGTTTTTGCAGAAACTAAAGACTGTGGCCAGTGATTTGTCATGTAAGTGAATAAAAGACATATTGATACGTCTTCAGTCAATAAATTGTTTAAGATAATTGGAACTACAGCCATTTTAATCTGTCTCAAGGTGATGAGTCTTTGGGAAGTTCTGCAGATCTAGGTCATACTTGACTGATCTTGGTGTAATCAGGGGGTGAGTCAGCTGGAATCTGGCTGGTCATACACTGCCTCAATTAGGATGGGTCTCTCTGTTCAGGGCACTCTCTCACCCGACAGCTGGCCAGTCCAACTTATTCTCAAGGTAAATGAGCAAAGTTCCAAGAGAGTGCAGTATAAATGGCCTCCAGAGCCCTATACTCAGTATGCCCCGCTATGACAACTCTGCACTCTATAGGCCAAATGACAAGAACAGCTATGATTCCAGGGGAAGAGAAAGACACTTCACTTCTAGTTGGGAAGAGCTGCCATTTCTCACATAAACAACATGTACATAGGTAGGAGTGGTGAGTAGGGGCCGTTTTTACCACCAATATGTGAAATATTGAAGTGAAAAAGGGAAGAAATCAGAATATACTCAAGGCTCAAAATTCCTGCATGATGAATTTGTTAGTAGTCACTTTTTTCCCCTGTCAGAGGCTCTAAATGACAGGGGGAAAAAATCCACAATTGGTGGCAGCAGAATAAGCTTTTCAAATAGTTTATGTTATTTGTCAAAACAGCATAGTTATTCACACAAACGACATAGCTGTGGGTTTGTCAAAGCCCTAATTTTCATGATCTGATCATTGCTATTTATAGCACAGTGCTTCTCTATGCGGGCCTTTCGATTTCTCTGGTTATTTTTTTTTTAACCTTCCTGCACTATTTCCTATTTAAATTTATATACGTTGCTACCAAATTCCCTTTTTATTGCAAAGAATGATTGGTTTAGTTGCTCTGATAATCTTTCCTTTTTTTTTTCCTTCCTAGAGTAATGCACAGAATAGCACAACCTTTTTTTTTTTAATTTTATTTTATTTTTAAACTTTACAATATTGTATTAGTTTTGCCAAATATCGAAATGAATCCACCACAGGTATACCTGTGTTCCGCATCCTGAACCCTCCTCCCTCCTCCCTCCCCTTACCCTCCCTCTGGGTCGTCCCAGTGCACCAGCCCCAAACATCCAGTATCGTGTATCGAACCTGGACTGGCGACTCTTTTCATACATGATATTATACATGTTTCAATGCCATTCTCCCAAATCTCCCCACCCTCTCCCTCTCCCACAGAGTCCATAAGACTGGTCTATACATCAGTGTCTCTCTTGCTGTCTCGTACACAGGGTTATTGTTACCATCTTTCTAAATTCCATATATATGCGTTAGTATACTGTACTGGTGTTTTTCTTTCTGGCTTACTTCACTCTGTATAATAGGTTCCAGTTTCATCCATCTCATTAGAACTGATTCAAATGTATTCTTTTTAATGGCTGAGTAATACTCCATTGTGTATATGTACCACTGCTTTCTTCTCCATTCATCTGCTGATGGGCATCTAGGTTGCTTCCATGTCCTGGCTATTATAAACAGTGCTGTGATGAACATTGGGGTACACGTGTCTCTTTTCCTTCTGGTTTCCTCAGTGTGTATGCCCAGCAGTGGGATTGCTGGATCATAAGGCAGTTCTATTTCCAGTTTTTTAAGGAATCTCCACACTGTTCTCCATAGTGGCTGTACTAGTTTGCATTCCCACCAACAGTGTAAGAGAGTTCCCTTTTCTCCACACCCTCTCCAGCATTTATTGCTTGTAGACTTATGGATTGCAGCCACTTGCATTTCTCTGATAATGAGTGATGTTGAGCATCATTTCATGTGTTTGTTAGCTATCTGTATGTCTTCTTTGGAGAAATGTCTATTTAGTTCTTTGGCCCATTTTTTGATTGGGTCATTTATTTTTCTGGAGTTGAGCTGTAGGAGTTGCTTGTATATTTTTGAGATTAGTTGTTTGTCAGTTGCTTCATTTGCTATTATTTTCTCCCATTCTGAAGGCTGCCTTTTCACCTTGCTAATAGTTTCCTTTGTTGTGCGGAAGCTTTTAAGTTTGATTAGGTCCCATTTTTTAATTTTTGCTATAGCACAACCTTTTGATAAACACACTGCAGGGTTATTCATCTTTAATTGTCAAACTTTATTTTTTTAGGACAGTTTTATGTTCATGCAAAACCAGAGCACAAAATACAGGTTTCCCCATACACCTTCCTCTCCCCAAACACACACATTCCCTCATTGACATCCCCTACTAGAGCCATACATTTGTTACAATCAATGATTCTACATTGACACATCATAATCACCCAAATGTATGGTTTTTATTGGAATTCACACTAGTTGCACACTCTATGGGTCTGAACAAATGTAGAATGACATGTATCCATCATTATATACCATATGGAGTATGGTCACTGTTCCCCAAATTTTCCATCCTCTGCATATTTATCCTTCCCCTGACCTACCCTTCACAACTGTTGATATTTTCACTGTTTTTAGTTTTGCTTCTTCCAGAATAAAATATCATACAGTTGGAATAAAAAATATATATATAGCTTTTTCACATTGGTTTCTTTTACTTTAAAAAAATGCATTTCTCATTCTTCTGTCTTTAAATTGCTTGATAGCACGTTTCTTTCCAGCACTGCATAATGTCCCATTGTGTGGATTATCGGTTTGTTTATCCTTCCACCTGTTGAAGAATATCTTGCTTGCTTTCAAGTTTTGGCAACTGTGAATGAAGCTGATACAAACATTTGCTTATAGGTTATTGTGTGGACATATGTTTTCAATTAATTTATATAAATACCAAGAATTAAATTTGCTGGATGTCGTGGCAAGAGTATGATTAGTGTTGTACAAAACAACTAAACTGCTAAAGAGGCTGCACCACAGTGTATTCCCACCAGCAGTGAATGAGAGTCCCTTGGAGGGTTGCTTCTCATCCTCAACAGTGTTTGATGCTCTCAGTGTCTTGCATTATGAAATTATTAGGTTCTAAGCAATATATCTTTGAACTCTTTACCACCTTTACAGTTTTGACTTGTAGTTAGAGAATAGCTTAAAACTTACTTAATTATGACTTACATAAAACTGTAAAGTGTATACATTTTAAAAACTAGCATTAATCATGAATAAAAATGTGATTTTCTTGTTTCACCAGGCTTACTATATTTATTATTATACAATATCCATGCAAAAGATGTTAATATTAATGGAAACACTTTGAGAATAACAGAGGCAGTGATCCAAGATGAGAGCCTGATGCTCCACTTTGTGGAACTCCTAGGTTCAAGGGTGACCAGGACGCAAAAGGGTTGGCAAGGGGCTGAGTTATCCAGGTCTTGCTATAGTTGGAGCTTGACCTACTCAGAGTAATTGGGGCCTCATTCATTCTTCTCAGGATCTTGCCACCTGTTGTGTTTCTGGAATGGCATGTTCAAGACAATTTCTAAAAACTCTCTTTGATCTACAGTGATCCAGACATTTTAGTTAAAATCAATGATAGATTCCTTTCTTCTATGTCTTCTTTTTCTTCTGCCCTCCCTCTTGCTCCTCCCCTTCCTACCTTCCCCATCCCTATTTTCCCCCCTCTCTTCTTTTTTTCTCATTCTGTTCCTTCTCCTCCTCCTTTGTTCTTCTTCATCTTCTTCCACTTCTTCTGATTGATTACTAACTACTTAATTTACGGTCTCAGAGACAGCACTGTTTCTCTAACCTTATTCAGCTTCATCAAGGGAATGATGCAAGATATGGGAGCCAGAACCATAGCAGAATAAAGGACAGTAAGAGTTGTATCATAAAGAAGGCTGAGTATCCAATAATCGATGCTTTCAAACTGTGGTGCTGGAGAAAACTTTTCAGAGTCCCTTGGACAGGAAGGAGATCAAACCAGTCAATCCTAAAGGAAATCAACTCTGAATAGTCATTGAAGGACTAATGCTGAAGCTGAAGCCCCAATACTTTGGCCACTTGACACAAAGAGTTGAATCACTGGAAAAAAACCCTGATGCTGGGAAAGACTGAGAACAGGAGGAAAAAGGGGTGACAGAGGATAAGATGATTGAATCGCATCACTGACACAATGGACATGAGTTTGAGCAAACTGTGGGAGATAGTGAAGGACAGAGAATCCTGGAGTGCTACAGCCCATGTGGTCACAAAGAGTCAGACATGATTTAGTGACTGAGCAACAAAAATGCACACAAAGTCAAATCTGTACTAAATGAGATCAGTGAATATTATATACATCCTAGAGCCAAATCTTCCCAACCCAGGAGTTAAATTGGGGTCGCCTACATTGCAGGTGGATTCTTTACCAATTAAGGTATCAGGGAAGCCCTCCAAAACTGAAGAGGGGCCTATACTTCAGAAATGTTATGTTTTTACTATAATTATTTGTTGTAAGATTTTCCTGATAGTCTATTTAGAAAATGTGTCATTAGGAAATTTAATTGCTTAAAAATGAAACTTAAGTGCTAATAATGCCTTGAAATAAAATAAATTATTAAAATTAATATATGCATTTAGTTTAAGCAGTATTTGGGGGAGAAAAGATTCAAGTTTAGTTTGTTCTAAAAGAGATCTAATGTAAGCGCACCTGCTATAAGCAATGCATGTATACTTCTGCCTTTGCTCAGAAAGAAAAAAAAAATACTCTTCAAATTTCTATTGTATGAAGGAAGACCCTCTCTCTGGAGCACTGAAGTTGACTTAAAGCTTCAAGATAAGACATACCTTACCATAAATCACACCTGGTTAATATCATCACAGCATTCTCAGTTTCTTGAATTTATAGTGGTTTTCCTTAACCTTGGCAAAACAAAACAACAACAAGAAATAAAAGTAAATTATGTTAGTAAGTACCAATAAACACTAGTTTAAATTCAAACATTCCAGCCAAATGTCTCATTTTTTTTTTCATTCCTCACCAAGAATATCAAAACGGATGTAACTGCAAAATAGCAGCTAATGTTTATTTTACTTTTTTATTATCCTAACTGCAGAATAGCAGCTAATTTTTATTTTGCTTTTTATTATCCTGTTACTGGGCTTCCAAGGTGACTCACAGTAAAGAATCTGCCCATAGTGCAGGAAACCCAGGTTCTATCCCTGGGTTGTGAAGATCCCCTGAAGAAGAGAGTCGCAACCCACTCCAGTATTCTTACCTGGAGAATTCCATGAACAGAGGAGCCTGGCAGGCTATAGTCCATGAGGTGGCAAAGAGTCAGACCTGACTGAGCAACTAAATACACACACACACACACACACACACACACACATTATGTTTGTAGTCTGTGAGTAAACAGTATGAACCTCTTAGTAGTGGAAATCATGTCTCTGTTCTATAAATTTGAGCATCCTCCTTACTCAGTATCATCCTGATATTTGGCAGATATCATCCAGATGTATCTGTTGAATGAATCAATGAATCAATGTGTGTGTATGCATGCTCAGCTGTGTCTAACTCTTTGTTACCTCATGGACTGTAGTCAGGCTCCTCTGTCCATGGGACTTGTCAGGTAAGAATACTGGAGTGGATTGCCACTTCCTTCTCACAATGAATCAATATGAATGAATGAATGTTAAGTCCAAGAATGCAGATTAGATTGCTTGTTTGCCCAAAGAGGGAAGATTTATAGACAGGAAAATCCAAGAATATTCAGAATCTGTTAAAACATGAAGTACTTTGTTGTCACTGCTGTTTGGGTAATTATTTATTTTCTGTCACTATAATCAGCATTCAACATAGTGTTATGTAAGCAAAATGACTCATTGGAAAATCTGGGCTCAGGTGCCCTTGAGCCTCTAAATGTACAAGATCATTAAACCTTCTCATTTCCCCCAACACTACAACAACAGCATCACTATACCTTCATCAAAAAAGATCTTACCTGCCAAATACTCAGCATCTAATTTATACTTCATTGGCCTTACTTTTTGCTTCATTAACTTAACTGACAAAGGAACCACTTGTTTTGAAAGAGGTAATAATAGTGCTGCGCTAAGAGATGTAGGGAAAGTGATATTTAGACTTGGTAAAAATACTGCACGGTTTAATTTTCTTATTAACTTGTCAACTTTTTCTCTATAGTATGTAGCTTTGACTTACTTTTCTTAAAGTCATGACTAAATGTTTTAAGTTGGTAAATATTTACCAAGATTACTGTCCTTATATATCTTATCTAAACAAATTCATTTGCAATAAACATTGCCAAGCCTCTTGCTTCACACCTTTATCCCTAACCATCTGCAAAAATTTAAAATAAATAAATACAAAACTGATGTTAAAGGAAGAGTGAGATTTGATCTCAATTATTTAGATATCACAATTCTGGGGTGTCTATACTGTTTAAAATTACCAGATTCTTTCTCAAACCTCTGCTTCTGTTTGCCTGTGTAAACACAGTGTATTTTATTTTTTGGATAAGATTTTATAAGGAGGGATTACTAGCACTTCAGAGAATAGCTCAAGCATTTTATTGATGTTTGCACAAAACCTTAACTTAGATGGAGGGTCTTCCTACTTACACCTTTTGCCAAAGAAACTAGTAGCTCTGAACTGTCTCAAGAGAAATATTGTATTTCTCAAATGAACAGCATATACTTAGATCAGATGTTTTGTCTTACAAAATTCAATATTTCCTTTCTTTCAGAGAAGAAATAATGACTTAACAATGCTTTGCAGCAAGCAACACTTAAAGTGTAATAAATGCATGCATTCTAAGGAGTCCATTTTGCAAATGCCTTCTAGTATTCCAGACAATGTTGTTGTTGTTGTTTTTCTATTTATACAGCTTTACAGGGAAATACTTATGAGAACAAAACTAATTCCACAGCTTTTTTTCTCATTATCATATTGCACTTTTTGAGTGGATGTGCAATTTTTCTTAAGATTATCTAAAACTTATCTTTTAATTTTGATCATATTCCTGATATGTTATTCTGCTTTTATAAGTTCAGAGGTTGATGGAGAAAAGGTCAAGAAAGTTCTTTGAAACATTCAAATCTCTGTATTCCAAGACCACAGGTACAACCTCTTGGCCTGGCCCCTGGTGGTTATTGGCCAGGAAGTGAGAGAGAGGTTCAGTGATGACAGCTCCATTTCCCATAGTGCCACTAATAGTGCATTGGGTTTTCCAATTATCAAAAAGCATGTGTGGAATTTTGTCTATCGTGTGCCTAATTAAAACCAAATCTTTACTCTCTGTGTGCCAGATAAACACCCAGTAGGAAATAAAGAGTTCATGCAAACTTGGCACTTATAGTTAAATATTAGTATTGTTGTTAGAGGTGTAGTCAGAGTTTAGGTTGACCATCAGGAAACAGTAAAGTGCTTAGGACTGCAAACAGCAAGGACATTTCACCAAGCCTGGACTTGAAGAGTTGGGGTAAGTTACAGAAATCAGAAAGAAAAGCTAAATGGTGAGAGGACCTCCTTTAGGAGTTGGGACTTTCTGTGGAGGGATGCAGCTGTCCCAGGGTGAATTAACGGAAAAGTAGCTGGGGTGAATGCATATCAGAATCTCTTTTTCCTCTCGTCCTCCTGATCTCTTTCTAGAGTCACTGGTTGGTCAAACACAACTGAAAACAGTACATACATCAACTCACCGTGGCTATTGACACAATTCAGCCTCTGCATGCACAGAACAGAAGAGAGAGGCTAGAGAATAGTTACAAAGGGGCAAACCCTGCCACTTGGCTCAGTCTATGAAGTCCTATGTGATCTGGCCATGATGGTTCCCGCAATTTCCACTGCATGCCATTCCTTATTGCATAAGCTACCACATGCTTTACTCTGACCACCACAGCCTTCTTTCTCCCTCTCAATGAAGCAACTATACATTCATCGTCTCCTCATCGACACCTTCCACAACCACCCGATTTAAAGGGTCTCTGTCATTTAGTCACTCAACACATTATCCTTTTTGTGTTCCTCATATCAAATACAACCCCATGAAAACACCTTTCACATGTATTTGTTGCCTTATTCATTGATGTAGAAAAGGAAATGGCCACACTCTCCAGTATTCTTGCCTGGAGAATCCCCTGGACAGAGGAGCCTTGTGGGCTATAGTCCATAGGTTCTAAAAGAGTTGGACACAACTGAAGTGACTCAGCATGCATTTATTGATGATAATTTAGAGTTCTAATAGAAGGACATCATCTGGCTTATTGATTACAATATGTCCAGTGCTTGGAAGAGTCAGTGGCCCAAATATAATTTCACTCACATATCCAACCTACGTTTTTAGTGGAGAAGAAACCTGTGGCACAAGTGTGTCCCAAGTCATAGATCATGTGAGATTAAAGGAAAAGCTTGTTGTTTAGTCCCTAAGTAGTGGCTGACTCTTTGGGACCCCATGGACTGTAGTCCACTAGTCTCCTCTGTGAGGAGGAGCAAGCACTCCAGGCAAGAATACTGGAGTGGGATGCCATTTCTTCTCCAGGAGGTTTTCTTGACCCAGGGATTGAACCTCCATCTCTTGCATTGCAGATGGATTAGTTACTGCTGAGCCATCATAGAAGTCCAAAGGAAAAGCTTAATTATCTCTAATTCCACTAAGTACCACCATAAATTATACTGCTTCTCAATGTTGCAATTCAAAACACAGTAGGGTTTTTTTTTTTTTTTCTCCTGTTCTGTTAGAGTTAATGAAACATTAGAAATTGACTCATTTGAGAATGAGTCCTTAATTTATGGATGTGTAAAATTCTGAGTCAGTGTTAGTTATAAAGTGGAGAAGAGAACTCAAAATATAAACTCAGTGTCAGAAAGTCTATATAATCATCATTTACATTTATGCCTTTAACTTTCTAACATCAAGCCCGAAGAAAATATTTATTGCTTATTCATTTTTGACTCTGTGACCCCATGGACTGTAGTCCACCAGGCTCCTTTGTCCAGTGGGTTATTTCAAGTCCATTCTTGACTTGAATTTATCCAGTCAAGAATGCTCCAGTGGGTAGCCAGCCTTTCCATTCTCCAGGGATCTTCCTGACCCAGGGATCAAACCCAAGTCTCCTGCACTGCAGGTAGATTCTTTATCACTAGCACCACATGGAAAGCCCTCAAATCAACCATATTTCTATCTATGACACCTGGACAAAATCAGAAATTACTTATTTGGTGAAATGCTTCCTGTTTTGTTAAAAAAAAATTTACTTTCAACCCTTGTCAAATAGAAACTAAACAAGGTATGTTCCTCCTTCATTTTACATTTCAATCAAGTCTCATCCTTCCCCTTTCTTTCTCTCCCTTCTGAATCATAGCCAGTTGGGACATGGAGAGTGATGTCACCTTTGGAAAAAAATGTGAACTTTTTAATTCTTTTATATAGTCATTCCCACTATTCTTCCTTAGCTTTTGTTACACATAATGAAAGCCAAAGCTGATAGAGACGTTTTTATGAAAGGTTAAATGAGTTGTAGTAGAAATGGGGAAGGAAGAATGGGAAAGAAAAATAGAATTTTTTTAATGTATTTACAATAGCAATGTTTCCACAATTCCTATTCTTGTATATTTCCACTGGGAGAAATGCTTCTGCTTGGTGTCCTTTCTTTTCTTGCTCTACACAATTCTCTCTCACACCCACTGCTGCTTATTTTACAAAATAAAGCTATATGCAGAGGGGAAGATAAGCCCCAGATTTATTTCTTAATACTTTGTCAAACATTTTACTCATTTCAGTCATTTTATAATTTGTGTCTTTGTTAGCATGGGAAATGAGGCATTGTTTTATATTTCATTTTTTCATTATATTTGTCTTTGCTTTCCAAATGACCTAGCTTATTCTATGTACCAGCTTTGTATTCCTTTTACCAACCCAGGCTGAGCACCAGGGAAGCCAGATATTTTCATTCTCATGGTGGAGAAGGAGACAAGGACAGCTCCAAAATTCTATCAGGATGACTCATTTTGTTGAAAGTTCTAAAACTCTTCCTTAGAGAATTCCACCCTGTCACCTAACAACTGCTCATATTTTTGTGGTTAAACTATGATCTCAAACTGGTCTTCAGCATATTTTTTATTTGTTTGGTTTGAGTTGTATTTAAAAATATGGCTGACATAACAACATTATGCCTATGTTCAGCAAATAATGCAGGGATGTTGGAAAAAAAAATATAGATCCAAAAATTGCTTAAATTTTAAAACACAACTGTTTAAAACCTTTTCTCATAGGAGGAAGCAAGACTATAAGATCCTTTTGCCAAATGGTAGTATATACAAATTTCTCTACTGGGACATCAATATTTATAATCTTTCACATGTTGAACTGCCTTGCATGTTTTGTTTATATACAAAATAGATCAGTTTGAAATAGTGTATGAAACTGTTATTCTTGTTTTATTAGAACTATAATACGAGGGAAATTGTTAGTAATCTTACCTTCAGTGTCTCCAAATGGCAACTAATTTGAATTGTACAAAATGTTTTATTCCTTTATTGATTGTGAGGTATTTTGCATTGTTGTTTTATTTTCATCGTTATGTTGCTGTTGTCATTCAGTCACTAAGTCATGTCTGACTCTTTGTGACACTATGGATTACAGCATGCCAGGCCTCTCTGTCCTCCACTATGTCCTAGAATTTGCTCAGATTCTGGTCCATTGAATCACAGATCCTATCTAATCATCTTTTCCTCTGCTTGCCCCTTTCTCCTTTTACCTTCAGTCATTCTCAGAATCAGGGTCTTTTCCATTGAGTAGGCTCTTCATATCAGGTGGCCAAAGTATGGGAGCATCAACTTTAGTAACAGTCCTTTTAATGAATATTCATGGTTGATTTCCTTTAGAATTGACTGGTTTGATCTTCTTTCTAAGTGACCCTCAGGGATTTTCTCAAGCATCACAATTTAAAAGCATCAATTCTTTGGTGCTCAGCCTTCTTTATGGTCCAAGTCTCACATCCATACATGACTACTGGAAAACCATAACTTTGATTACACAGACCTTTGTTGGCAAAGTGATGTCTCTGCTTTTTAACATGCTGTCTAGGTCTGTCTTACCTTTCCTTCCAAGGAGCAAGTGTCTTTTAATTTCATGGCTGCAGTCACCATTCTCAATGATTTTGGAGCCCAAGAAAATAAAATATGTCATTGTTTCTACTTTTTACCCATCTATTTGCCATGAAATGATGGGACCAGATGCCCTGGTCCTAATTTTTGAAATGCTGAATTGTAAGCCAGAATTTTCACTCTCCTCTTTCACCCTCATCAAGAGGCTGTTTAGTTCCTCTTCCCTTTCTGCCATTAGAGTGGTATCATCTGCATATTGGAGGTTGTTGATATTTCTTCTGGAAATCTTGATTCCAGCTTGTGATTCATTCAACCTGGCATTTTCCGTGATATATTCTGCATACAGGTTTATTCAGGAGAGTGACAATATACAACCTTGTACACCTTTCCCAATTTTCAACCAGTTTGTTGTTCCATGTCTGGTTCTAATGGCTGTTTCTTGACTCACATACAGATTTCTCAGGAGACATGTAAGGTTTTCTGATATGTCCATCTCTTTAAGCATTTTCCATAGTTTGTTGTGATCCACTGTTGAGCATAGTCAATGAGGCAGAAATAGATGCTTTTCTGGAATTCTTTTGTTTTCTCTATGATCCAATGGATATTGACAATTTGGTCTCTGGCTCCTCTGCCTTTTTTAAATCCAGCTTAAACATCTGGAAGTTCTCAGTTCATATACTGCTGGGGGATTTTGAGCATAACTTTACTAGCATGTGAAATGAGAGCAATTGTATGGTAGTTTGAACATTCTTTGACATTTCCCTTATTTGGGATTGAAATGAAAACTAACTTTTCCTAGTCCTGTGGCCACTACTGAGTTTTCCAAATTTGCTGACATATTGAGTGCAGCACTTTCACAGCATCATCTTTTAGGATTTGAAATAGCTCAGCTGGAATTCTGTCAACTCCATTAGCTTTGTTCATAGTAATGCTTCCTAAACCTGCTTGACTTCACACTCCAGGCTGTGTGGCTCTAGGTGTGTGACCACACCATGGTGATTATATGACCACTTCATGGGAAATAGATGGGGAAACAGTGGAAACAGTGTCAGACTTTATTTTTCTGGGCTCCAAAATCACTACAGATGCTGACTGCAGCCATGAAATTAAAAGATGCTTACTCCTTGGAAGGAAACTTATGACCAACCTAGATAGCATATTCAAAAGCAGAGACATTACTTTGCTAACAAAGGTTCGTCTAGTCAAGGCTATGGTTTTTCCTGTGGTCATGTATGGATGTGAGAGTTGGACTGTGAAGAAGGCTGAGCGCTGAAGAATTGATGCTTTTGAACTCTGG
>NW_011494760.1:958678-980637 GCF_000754665.1 Bison bison bison | reverse complement strand
CAGTCCATTCTGAAGGAGATCAGCCCTGGGATTTCTTTGGAAGGAATGATGCTGAAGCTGAAACTCCAGTACTTTGGCCACCTCATGGGAAGAGTTGACTCATTGGAAAAGACTCTGATGCTGGGAGGGATTGGGGGCAGGAGGAGAAGGGGATGACAGAGGATGAGATAGCTGGATGGCATCACCGACTCGATGGACATGAGTCTGGGTGAACTCCGGGAGTTGGTGATGGACAAGGAGGCCTGGAGTGCTGCGATTCATGGGGTCGCAAAGAGTCGGACATGACTGAGTGACTGATCTGATCTGATCTGAAGATCTTTTTTGTATAGTTCTGTCTTCTGCTTCTCTTATGCCCTTTCTGTTTCTCTCCTTATTGCTTCTTTCCTTTATTCTGCCCATCATTGCATGAAATGTTTCCCTGATGTCTCCAATTTTCTTAAAGAGATCTCTAGCCTTTCCCATTCTTTTGTTTTCCTCTTTTTCTTTACATTGTTCATTGAATAAGGTCTCCTTATCTCTCCTTGCAATTCTCTGGAACTCTGCTTTCAGTTGGATATATCTTTCCCTTTCTCCTGTGCCTTTCTTTTCTTTTCTTTCCTCAGCCAACTGTAAGACTTCCTCAGACAATCACTTTGTCTTCTTGCATTTATTTTTCTTTGGGATGATTTTAGTCACTGCCTCCTGTATGATGTTATGAACTTCCATCATTAATTCTTCAGGCACATTGTCTACCAGACTTAATCACTTAAGTCTATTTGTTGCCTCTACTGTATAATCAAAAGGGGTTTGATTTAGGTCATACCTGAATGGCATAATGGTTTTCTCTACTTTCTTCAATTTAAGTCTGAATTTTGCAATAAGGAGCCCATGATATGAGTCACAGTCAGCTCCCAGTCTTGTTTTTGCTGAATGTGTAGAGCTTCTCCATCTTTGGCCGCAAAGGACATAATCAACCTGATTTCGGTATTGACCATCTGTTCAAGTTAGTCATCTTTTGGTTAAGAAAGGCTTAATTAAGTCATCTCATGCTTAAAAAAGGCTAATTAAGTAAAAGTATGAATTTGAAAAGATTAAGACAAATTGTAATATTCATATCTTGATTCCCAATCCAGTATAAAGCTCTACACATTTGTAAGGAATTGTTATTATGATAGCTGTGTCGTCATTCGTTGGAATATGTGATATGCAACTTTTCAAATTTTTCAATAAACCTTTTTTTTGTTTTTCTTTGATTGCACTTCTTTGCATGCAAGGTCTTAGTTCCCTGACCAGGGATTAGATCCATGTTCCCTGCAGTAGAAGTGCAATGTCTTAGCCACTGGACTGCAAGGCAAGTCCCTGTAAGATTTTTTAAATGTCTGAGATATATTGATATTGGTTTATTGATTACATTCTTTGCTATTAGAGCTAGTTTGTTACATTAGTATTCAAAATATTCATTTGTTTGGTAAGATGGTACTTTTTGCACTTTTATTCCATGATTTTCTGGGGTCCCAGAAATAGAGTTTTTTCCATGACTCATCCATACCTGCCATGGTAAATGTTATGGAGAAGATTTCTATGGTTGGTAGAATTCTAAAGATGGCTACCCCCTGCCCCCAAGTTTCTCATTTCTAGGTTATTCAATCATGCACTAATCTAGATTCAACTTTGAAGTGATTTTGAACATGTAATTAAAATTGCAAATTCGGTGACCTTTTGACTAATTCAAAAGCAGAGTTTTCACTCACTGATCACAGAAAATAGAAGGGGAAGTCAGAGAAATTCAAAGTTTGACAAAGTTGGAGGCAGCACATGGAGAGAGAAATGCAGGCAGCTGCTAGGATGCCCCCAGCTCAGAGACAAAAAGAAACAGGGACCTCAGTCAATACTACAACAATGAAGAACTGAATTTGTCTAAAAATCTGTATTATCTTAGAAGCTGATCCCAATCCCCTACCCAGAGCTTCTATATAAGACTGTGGTCCTTCCAATACCTTGATTTCAGTCTTATGAGACCCAGAGCAGAGAATCCAGCCAAGCTCACTCTAACTTCTGATGTACAGAACTTTGAGATAAAACATGGAAGTTATTTTAGCTGCTAAATCTCTGGTTCATTGCTATGTGGTGATAGAAAGCTAATATACCTGACATAAATCAGGTGGGAGAAATGCAAGTTCCACCCCAGCTGCTTAGAGGGTTTTAGAGTTTGATTTTACAAGATTTTTCAAGCCTGTGAAGTCAGCAAATGCTGGTCTGTATGATGATGAAACTGAGACCCCTCTGACTAGAGAGCAGGAATGTCTTCACAGTTTGAAATAAGGCCCCATGAGTGCTGTGTTGAATGGCATTTAACTTGTTATAATTGCATATTATTTCTTTGAAATAAACTTTAACCTACAGTGATTTGTGAGGTCTTAAGTGCACAACTTGATTACTGCTGATAAACATACTATAGTTATTATAGTATAATATATATTTAGTGTAGTATTTAATATATTAATATATAATTATATATGTTGCTAATTCACTTCAGGCAGATTCTTTACCATCTGAGACACCAGGGAAGCCCATGTAAAGCAATAGAAGCATCCAGATTTTCTTAATATGTCATAATTTCATTTCATTTGCATTTTTAATTCTTTTGTAATTTCTTCTTTGATACATGGATCCTTTAAAAATGTATGTGTATTAGTCCTCCTGGGTTCCTATAACAAAACATCATAGACTGGGAAGCTTATAAGCAACAAAAATGTTTATCTCAACCATTCTGGGAACTGAAAGTTTAGTATCAGAGTGCCATCATGGTCAAGCGGGGGTCTTTCAGGTCACAAACTTCTTCATTGTATCTACACTTGGCAGAAAGAGTTAGGGAACTCCATGGGATGTCTTATCTGAGCAGTGATCTCAATGATGAGGACTCATCTGACCTAATTGCCTCTGAAAGGCCCCAGCTCCTAATGTCATCACCATGGGGTGTAGGTTTTCAACATATGCATTTTGGGAGGAACAAGCATTCTGACCATAGCATAGTGTGTGTGTGTGTGTGTGTGTGTGTGTGTGTGTTTGTAATTTCCAGATATTTGGATCTTTTCTAATTTATTGACTCTTATTGATTCTGAATTAATCCATGTGGTCAAAGAACATACTCTGTACTATTTGTTTTTCCTTCTCTCCCTCTTTTTTAAAGGCACATTATAGTTCAACATTTTGTCTATGTTGGTGAAATTCTGAAAAGTTGGGTGCAGAATTCTACAAATTTCAATTGAGGTAAGTTGCAAAATAATGATTAAATATTCTAAGTGCTTGTTAATATTTTTACCCAGTTTTATCAATTATAGATAATGTGATTTAAATATTCATTTATGAGAGTAAAGTTGTCTAATTATCCCTTTAGCTGTCCCTATTTTGGTTTCAAGTACTGTAAAGCCCTGGTTTTCAGTACAAGCACATCCCATAATATCTTCCTAGTAAAATTAGCCTTTTATGCATATGCAAAATTCCTCTTTGTGATTGGTAATACTCTTTGTCTTGAAATGTATATCATCTGTTACAACTATAGCCACACTTGCTTTCTTATTCTTACTGTGTGCATGGCTTTTTTCTATCCTAACACTGTTAATCCATCTGATTTTTTATATGTATATATTTTCCTATGAGACCTCATATACTTTAGCCTTTTACTTAAAAACCTAGCCAAGTATGAGATTTGAAATTAAGATTGAATATTTAAGTGATGTCTTGACATTTGGTAACATTAGGAAGGTCTCAGATAGCATACTCACAAAGTTGCCTCCCACCTTGGCTGCTGAAGATAAGGTTTCCTTGCCAAACAAGTCCCTTTATCTCAGAGACCAGGCACAGAGCCTGCTAAAGCCCAGTAGCAAGCCTCAGTTTCTTGCCAGCATGTGGAATTATTAAAATTAGCTAATTAAGTCTTTCCTCAGAAAACCAGGGTCTCCCCACCCTCTTTTTACTACAGAGCCTCCCTCTCACTGCCTCTGCTTATCCACTGTTCCTAAGTTCAGCCCTGTGTGGCCCTGCACTGTGTGCCGCATCCTCCTCCCCACTTGGCAGAAAGCCAAGTCTTTCTGAGTCTCTGTGACTATGAATTGTGGTTTATTTCATCTGTCCAGTGGCAGGCAGTATTTGTTCAGGCATTTCACATAATTTAAAGGAGGAGATCCTTCCCTCATCAACAAGGTAAATAGAAATGATTTAAAAAAAAATCTGTGCTTGAATTAGATTGTCTCTTTATTTAATGCAAATATTATGATGTAGGTCTAGAATTTGTTGCAGTCTCTTTATCTTCTAGTTATTTTTTTTCTCTTCTGTAACTGCTTTTTATTCTTGGGTATATTGAGTATGCAGTTATTCTATTTTAATTCCTCTATTGGCTTTTTAGCTATACCATTTTACATTATTTTTCATTGATGTGAATGACTGTTCAGGGGATTATGATATTATTCCTTGTTATCAAAGTCTAATAATTAAATATTTTCATAAAATTAAAAATCATTGTATCAATATAATTCAACATGTCCCTTTCCTTTGTGTTATTTTTGTAAGGATTTTTGCATTAAACTAGTAAGCTTATATTTTTTAATGCTATCAATAGCTAATACCCATTTAATTCCCATCTTGTGTTGCTTCTTTTCAGTTGAAAATTTCTTTTGGCAATTCCTATAGTACATATCTCCTAGTGAAAAGTTGTCTCATCTTGAACTGACCTGAAAAAAAAAAAAAAACTATTTTCCATTAATTTTTCATTAATTTATGTGTATATTTATGGGTTGAAAGATTTTATCTAAACACTTTAATAATGATTTTTCTATTGTTTTCTTGCAGCCATCCCCACCAACCCCCGCCCCGAGAACATATAGGCATATGGGCTGTATTTAGCATTCAGTATGGTTGTTCCATTATAGACAATCTAACATTTTTATCTAGTGGCTTATTTTTTTTTTTAGTTATTTTTTTTAATCAAAGAATAATTGATTTACAGAATTTTGTTTTTTTCTGTCAAAACTCAACATGAATCAGCCATAGATATACATGTATCCCCTTCCGTTTGAACCTCCCTCCCATCTTCCTCCCTATCCCAATCCTCTAGGTTGATACTGAGCCCCTGTTTCACTTTCCTGAGACACCCAGCTAATCGCAGTTGGCTATCTATTTTACATATGCTAATGCAAGTTTCCATGTTACTTTCAACATATATCTCACCCTCTCCTCCCCTCTTCCCATTTCCATAAGTCTATTATCTATATCTGTTTCTCCTTTGCTGCCCTGCAAATAAATTTTTCAGTAACACTTTTCTGCTGCTGCTGCTAAGTCACTTCAGTCGTGACCGACTCTGTGCTACCCCATAGATGGCAGCCCACCAGGCCTTGCCATCCCTGGGATTCTCCGGGCAAGAACACTGGAGTGGGTTGCCATTTCCTCTTCCAATGCATGAAAGTGAAAAATGAAAGTGAAAGTGTCCAACTCTTAGCGACCCCATGGACTGCAGTCCACCAGGCTCCTCCATCCATGGGATTTTCCAGGCAAGAGTACTGGAGTGGGTTGCCATTGCCTTCTCCAAACACTTTTCTAGACTCCATATATATGCATTAGTATACGATATTTCTCTTTCTCTTTCTGATTTACTTCACTCTGTTTAATAGGCTCTAGGTTCATCCACCTCATTAAACTGACTCAAATGCATTTCTTTTTATGACTGAGTAACAACTTTTTTATCCATTCATCTATTAATGGACATCTAGGTTCCTTCTATGTTCTAGCTATTGTAAATAGTGCTGCAATGAACAATGAGATATATGTCTCTTTTTTTTCAATTTGGTTTCCTTAGGATATATGCCTAGGAGTGGGATTGCTGGGTCATACTGTGGTTTTATTTCTAGTCTTTTAAGGAATCTCCATACCATCTTCCATATTGGTTGTATCAATTTACATTCCCACCAACAGTGTAAGAACATTCCCTTTTCTCCATTTCCTCCCCACCTATTATTGTTTGTAGACTTTTAAATGATGGTAATTTTGATCAGTGTGAGGTGATATCTCATTGTAATTTTGATTTGCATTTCTCTAATAATGAGTTATGTTGAGCATCTTTTCATGTGTTTGTTAGCCATCTGTATGCCTTCTTTGGAGTATTGTCTATTAAAGTCTTTTCCCCACTTTTTGATTGGACTGTTTGTTTTTTTGATATTGAGTTGTATGAGCTGCTTGTATAATTTGGAAATTAATCATTTGTCATTGTTTCATTTGCTATTATATTCTCCCATTCTGAGTGTTGTCTTTTCACCTTGCTTATAGTTTCTCTTGCTGTGAAAAAGCTTCTAAATTTATTCAGGTCCCACTTGTTTATTTTTGTTTTTATTTCCATTACTCTAGGAGGTGGGTCATAGAGGATCTTGCTTTGATTTATGTCATTGAGTGTTCTGCCTATGTTTTCCTCTAAGAGTTTTATAGTTTCTGGTCTTACAGTTAGGTCTTTAATCCATTTTAAATTTATCCTTGTGTATGGTGTTAGGAAGTGTTCTAATTTCATTCTTTTACATGTAGCTGTCCAGTTTTCTCAGTACTATTTATTGAAGAAGCTGCCTTCACTTTATTGTATATTCTTGCCTCCTTTGTCAAAAATAAGGTACCCATAGATGCATGGGTTTATTTCTCGGCTTTTTATCTTGTTCCATTGGTCTGAATTTCTGTTTTTGTGGCAGTCCCATACAGTCTTGATGACTGTAGCTTTGTAGTATAATCTGAAGTCAGGAAGGTTGAGTCCTCCAGCTCCATTCTTCTTTATCAAGACTGCTTTGGCTATTCAGGGTTTTTTTGTGTTTCCATATGAATTGTGAATTTTTTGTTCTAGTTCTGTGAAAAATGCCATTGGTAATTTGATAGGGATCACATTGAATATGTAGATTGTGTTTGGTAGTATATTCTCTCCATCTGTTTATGTTGTCTTATTTCTTTCATCAGTGTTTTATAATTTTTTGTGTACAGTTCTTTGGTCACCTTTAGATAAGTTTATTTCTAAATATTTAATTATTTTTGTTCCAGTGGTGAGTGGGATTGATTCCTTAACTTCTCTTTCTGATTTTTCATTGTTAATGTAGAGAAATGAAAGTGATTTCTGTGTTATGGATTTTGTGTTCTGCAACTTGCTAAATTCACTTATTAACTCTAGTTATTCTCTGATACTATCTTTAGGATTTTCTATGTACAGTATCATGTCATCTACAAAGAGTGAGAGCTTTGCTTTGTCTTTTCTGATCTGGATTCCTTTTATTTCTTTTTCTTCTCTGATTACTGTAGCTAGGACTTCCAAAACCATGTTGAATAATAGTGGTGAAAGAGGACACCCTTGTCTTGTTCTCAATCTTAGAGGGAAGTCTTTCGGTTTTTCACCATTGAGAATAATGTTTGTTGTAGGCTTATCACAAGTGGCCTTTAGTATGTTAAGGTAGGTTCCTTCTATGTCCATTTTCTGAGGAGTTTTAATAATAAATGGATGCTAAATTTTGTCAAAGGCTTTTTTCTGCATCTATTGATATTATCATATGGTTTTTATCTTTCAATTTAATATGGTGTATCACATTTATTGACTTATTTGTATTGAAGAAACCTTGGATACCTGGAATAAACCCAACTTGATCGCCATGTATAAGCATTTTGATGTGTTGCTGAATTCTGTTTGCTAAAATTTCATTAAGGATTTTTGCACCTATGTTCATCAGAGATACTGGCCTGTAGATTTCTTTTTTGTATTGTCTTTGTCTGGTTTTGCAATCTGGATGATGGTGGTCTCGTAGAATGAGTTTCAAAGTGTTCATTCCTCTGTAATTTTTTGAGAGTTTTAGAAGGACAGACATTAGCTCTTCTCCAAATGTTTCATAGAATATTCCTGTGAAGCCGTCTGGTCCTGGGCTTTTGTTTTTGGGAAGATTTTTGATCACAACTTCAATTTAAGTGCTGGTAGTTGGGTTGTTCATAATTTCTATTTCTTCCTGGTTCAGTCTTGGAAGAGTGAACTTTTCTAAGAATCTGTCCATTTCTTCCAGTTTATCCATTTTAATGCCATATGGTTGTTCATGATGGTCTCTTATAATCCTTCATATTTCTGCATTGTATGTTGTAATCTCTCCTTTTCCATTTATAATTTTATTGATTTGATTCTTCTCTCTTTTTTCCTTGATAAGTCTGACTAAAGTTTGTCTATTTTGCTTATCTTCTCAAAGAACCAGCTTTTAGTTTTATTAATCTTTACTATTGTTTCTTTCATTTCTTTTTCATTTATTTCTGCTCAGATCTTTATGATTTCTTTCCTTCTACTAATTTTGGGGGTTTTTTTGGTTCTTCTTTTTCCAGTTGTTTTAGATGTAAAGTTAGATTGTCTCTTCAATGTTTTTCCTGTTTCTTGAGGTAGGATTCTATTGTTAGAAACTTCCCTCTTAAAACTGCTTTTGCTGCATCCCATAGGTTTTGAGTTGTCATGTTTTCATTGTCATTTGTTTCTAGAATTTTAAAATTTCCCTTTAGATTTCTTCAGTTACCTGTTGATTATTTGGAAACATATTGTTCAATCTCCATGAGTTTGTGTTTTTTACATTTTTTCTTGTAATTGATATCTAGTCTCATAGCATTGTGGTCAGAGAAGAGACTTGATACAATTTCAATTTTCTTAAATATACTGAGGTTTATTTTGTGACCTAAGATATGATCTATCCTGGAGAATGTTCCATGTGCACTGAGAAGAAGGGGCATTCTTCTACATTTGGGTGGAATGTCCTGAAGATATCAATGAAAGCCATCTCATCTAATGTATCATTTAAGACTTGTGTTTCTTTATTAATTTTGTTTTGATGATCTGTCCACTGGTGTTAGTGGCGTGTTAAAGTCTCCTACTATTGTTGTGTTACTATCAATTCTTCATTTTATGTATGTTAGTGTTTGTTTTACGTATTAAGGTGCTCCTTTTTTGGGTGCATAGATATTTACAATTGTTCTGTCTTCCTCTTGGATTGATCCCTTGATCAAGTGTCCTTCCTTATCTCTTGTAATCTTCTTTATTTTGAGGTCTCTTTTGTCTGATATGAGGATTGCTACTCTAGCTTTCTTTTGCTTCTCATTTACATGGAATATATTTTTCTATCCTCTCACTTTCAATCTATATTTCTCTTTAGGTCTGAAGTGTATTTCTTGTAGACAGCATATAAATGGGTCTTGTTTTTGTATCCATTCAGCCAGTCTGTGTCTTTGGTTGGAGAATTTAATCCACTCACATTTAAAGTAACCATTGATATATATGTTCCTATTTCCATTTTCTTAATTGTTTGGGGTTTGATTTTGCAGATATTTTTCTTCTCTTGTATTTTGTGACTGTATAAGTCCCTTTAACGTTATTGTAAAGCTCATTTGGTGGTGCTGAATTCTCTTAACTTTTGCTTGTCTGAAAAGTTTTTGATTTCTCCATCAATTTTGAATGAGATCTTTGCTGGGTACAGTAATCTTGGTTCTAGGTTTTTCCCTTTCAGAACTTTAAATGTATCCTGTCATTCCCTTCTGGCTGGCAGAGTTTCTGCTGAAAGATCATCTATTAAGTGTATGGGGTTTCACTTGTATGTTACTTGTTGTTTTTCCCTTGCTGCATTTAATATTCTTTCTTTGGGTTTAATCTTTGTTAGTTTGATTAGTATGTGTCTTGGTGTGTTTCTTCTTGGGTTTATGGGACTCTGTACCTCTTGGACTTTATTGACAATTTCCTTTTCCATGTTGGGGAAATTTTCAACTATAATCTCTTCACAAGTTTTCTCATACCCTTTCTTTTTCTCTTCTTCTGTGACCCCTATAATTCGAATGTTGGTGCGTTTGATATTCTCCCAGAGGTCTTTGAGGCTATCCTCAGCTCTTTTCATTCTTTTCACTTTATCCTGCTCTTCAGTAGTTATTTCTACCATTTTATCTTCCAGCTTACTGATTCGTTCTTCTGCTTCAGATATTCTGCTATTGATATCTTCTAGAGTATTGTTAATTTCTGTAATTATGTTGTTTGTCTCTGTATGTTTTTTAATTCTTCTAGGTCTTTGTTAATTGAGTCTTGCATTTTCTTCATTCTGTTTTCAAGGTTTTTGATCATGTTTACTATCCTTATTCTGAATTCTGTCTCAGGTAGTTTGCCTATTTACTCTTCATTTATTTGACTTCTGTATTTCTAGTTTGTTCCTTCATTTGTGTAGTATTTCTCTGCCTTTTCATTGTTATTACTATTATTTTTTAATATACTGTGTTTGCCGCCTCCTTTTTTCAGACTGAAAGGTTGAATTCTTTCTTCCTTTTGGTTTCTGCCCTCCTAAGGTTGGTCCAGTGGCTTGTGTAAGCTTCATATAAGGTGAGATTTGTACTGATTTTTTTTCTTTGTTTTTCCTCTGATGTGCAAAACTGAGTAAGGTTGTAATCTTGTCTGCTGATGACTAGGTTTGCATTTTTGCTCTGTTTGTTGTTTAGATGAGGCATCCTGTACAGGCTACTACTGGTGATTGGGTGATGCCAGGCCTTGTATTCAGGTCGCTTCCTTTGTATGAGTTCTCACTATTTGATACTCCCTAGGGTTAGCTCTCTGATAATCTAGGGTCTTGGAGTCAGTGCTCCCACTCCAAAGGTTCAGATCTCTGGTCAGGAATGAATATTCCACAAGTGTTTCTTAATGGCATAAAGTGAGATTAAAACAAATACCCAACAAGAGAAAACAAAGATGAACCCCAAACAGTATTTACAAAAACAGGCAAATAATAATTAAGTAATGGAATATACATATACACCCATAACAAAATCAAAACAGTCCAACAAAAATAAAGTACAATATATTGACCCAGTGAACAAAGGAAATCAAAAATTTTATCTACCAGTTAAAATCAAAACTAACTAAAGCACAAACTGGAAAACAAAACTAAAGCAAGGTGCCAAGTGGTGAATAAAGCAATGGAAAAAAACTAACAAATATGTTGAGAGGGCAGGAAAGAAAGAAAAGAAAGAAAGAATAGCTATACAGATAAATAGAGGTAGATAAACAAGATTTATCTACATTAAAGATTTACTACAAGGGGAGAAGAACAGTAGGAAAATCAAACAAAGGAATAAATGTAAAAAAATTAATAATAGGTTTAAAAATTTTAAATTTTTTTAAAAAGTGAAAAAAAAAGAATAAATTTTTAAAAAAGGGGAAAAAAAAAAAAAAAAAGGAAAAGGAAAACTCCATAGAACTGCAAAAACCCAATGGAGAGGCAGAGGTTTATAACAACAAGAAAAAATGAGACTGAGGGAGGGGAAAAAATAAAAGCTCAAAACTTACCTGGATTTCATAATCTGGATAAAATCAACAACTAAAATGGTGGGGGTGGGGGGACAGGAGAAAAAGAAAAAAGTAAAAAAAAAAAAAAAATCCAAAAGAATCTACAGAACAAGTAAAAACATAAGAATAATAAATGTTTTTCTTGAGTCACTGCTGTTAGAGTCCTTCCCCTTGCTTAGAGTCACGGTCCGTCTCACCCGCCTAGGGTGTTTTCCAACACTGCTGATCTCTGGACCTGCTGTGACAACAGCTCAGATTCTAATCTGGTCCTACTCCTATGTGTTTCTGCCTCCAATGTCCACAGCTATCAGAACTAGTGTGTTTTCTTTTGTAGGAGCTTTCATTGTCCTTTTATATATTCCATAGACAGAGTCTGCCTAGTTGATCATGAGGATTTAATATTCAGCTTGCACAGCTGGTGGGAAAGTTTTGGGCCTTTTTCCTTAGCCACACTGCTTCTGGGTTTCCATCGTGGTTTTATTTCCACCTCTGCATGTGGGCCATCCACTGGGGTTTGCTCCTGAAGGACTTGAACTGCCCCAGTGAGGGCCAGGTGTGGAGGTGGTGCAGCTGCTTGGGTTGCAGGAGTTTTGGCTGCACCAGGTACTCAGGGGAGTTAGCGGCTAGGGGAGCAGGAAATATATTACTCTAGAAGGGTATGGCAACAAGTATTGGCCAATACACTCCAGTATTCTTGCCTGGAGAAACCCCCTGACAGAGAAGACTTGCAGGCCTCAGTCCACATGGCCGCAAAGAGTTGGACATGATTGAAGCAACCCTCCGTGCATAGGAGCAAGATTTTTTTTTCGCCAGTGACAGTTCTGCCCATGAGGGTTGACCATGAAGGTGGCACAACTCTTGGGTTGCTGGGACCCTGGTGGTGCCAAGTGTGCAGGGACATGCACTGCCTCCGGCTCAGGAATTATGGACCTATCAGAGTCTTTCTCTGAACCTCTGGTAGCTGGCAATCAGAAGACCTCTTTGGCCAGTCTTTCTCTGTAGATCTGCCCATTTACGCACTAAGAGGGCTCCCTCGCCTGGGGTCCTTCTCTGTTGTTCTGTGGCTCAGCACACAGAAGGGCTCCCCTGGCTGGGGTCAATTGCTGTAGATTGGTGTTTTAGGCACTTAAAGGGGCACCCTGGGTGGATTCCTACACTGTAGTTTGGTGCATCAGGTGCTTGATGGGCCAGACTTTCTGTTGTTCAGCTGCCAATGTTGGCATGTGGGGAGAGAGAGGCTTTGATGATGGCTCCACCCCATACATGTGATTCAGCGGTATTGCCTTGCTTCCATTACTGCCTGGCTTTCCTCCACAGGCATTTGCCACCACAGTCTCCTCCCTCACATCCCCTGGATCCATCTCTCCACAGTCAACAGCAGCCCTCACCCTGGGATTGATCCACAATTCCTAAACTCCATCTCCCAGCCTCTGCGCCTTCTAGGGATCCTGTGTCCATGTACGTGCTATGAATGACTGAAGGAAGGACTGTCTGATTCTCATTCCATTTAGGCTGCCACAGATCAGCTCTTATACTTTCAGCTTTAAATGTTTCTCCTCTGACTCAGACAATTGCCCTGATGTGAGGATTGGACCCCTGGTTCAGTTCCCCCACCCGCTGAGGGCAGGTCTAGTCCTACTAACATTCCTGTTTTCCCCCTTAGTTCCTTCATCCTACTGAGTTTTGTATTATGCTATATATTCTTCTCCATTGGTCAGGTATTCCTGTCTGCTCTCAGCTGGTGTTCTGCATGCACTTCTGGGTCTGAAGGTGTATTCCTGATGTATCCATGGAGAGAAATGTACTCCAGGTCCACCTACTCCTCCGCCATCTTGTTCTCTAGTTGGCTTCAAGTTTTTTATCTCATTTCTTGATTTGCAAAAGTCTGAATATTATGTGATCAAGGGTTTTTTGTTTTACTTTATAATATACATGTTGCTTGAGATTTACTTATATTGAGTTGTTTATATTTTTCATCAAATGTGGACATGTATTTGCATTTATTTATCCAAACATTCTTTCGCTCTGCTCAGTCTGTTTCCTCTCCTCAAAATACTCTGTTTACCCTTATAGTAGAAAAATTCAGTGTTCCATATAGGTAACATAATACCTCTTCTCTTTTTCAGAATTATTTCTCTCTGGTCTTCAAATTAGATAACGTCTTTGAGCTTTCCTCTGGTTCATTGGCTACCCACTCTGTTAATGCTTTTATTGCAGATATTGTATTTTTCAATCTAGAATATTGATTTATTTATATTTCCTCTTTAGTGCTGGTATGTACACATGTGTTAATTGCTCAGTCACGTCTGGCTCTTTCTGACCCCATGGGCTGAAGCCACCAGGCTCTTCAGTCCATGGAATTATCCAGTCTAGAATACTGGAGTGCATTGCTATTCCCGTCTCCAGGGGATCTTCCTGACCCTGGAATTGGACCCAGGTGTCCTGCACTGTAGGCAGATTCTTTACTGTCTGAGCCACCAGGGAAGCCCTGTGCTGGTATGCTGTTGCTGCTGCTGCTAAGTCACTTCAGTCGTGTCCAACTCTGTGCGACCCCATAGGTGGCAGCCCACCGGGCTCCCCTATCCCTGTGATTTTCTGGTATACCATGTAGTTAATCATTATGATTCTTTTTTCTTTTTGCCTTGAAGTTCTTGAACATACTTAAAAATAGATGTTTTCTAATTTTAGCATCTGGTTATCTAAGTGTCTTTTTCTATTGACAGGTTTTGGTCCTAAAAATGTGTTGCATTTTCTTTCTTGCCACTTCTAGTGATTTGTTTAAAACTTATTATTATATATTAGCTATTGTGCACAAAATGTTTCAGTTGGTTTGGATTTAACTACATTCTTCTGAAGAGTGTTTATTCAATTCATCTGGCAAATACATTACTAGCTGTTTATAATAGTATTTTGTAGGCTTGGTTTTATAATTTGCATAGCAGAATAATTCTATTTGCCCTGAGCCATAGGATCAATCACTTTGCTGTCAAACAGTGTTTGGCCCTAAAATATAGCAATTCTTAGGTTTGAATGGAAAGGCTTAGCTCTTTACTAAATCTGTTTAAGTTGGTATGATTTCTCTGCAAACTGTTTCTCTGTGTTGATCAGTATTTGATCACTACTTTAGGCCCTCTAGTTCTGGCTTTCCCCTGGGCTCTTTAATGCCCCCTATCTGCATCTGTAAAAGTGAAAGTCACTCAGTCATGTTTGACTCTTTGTGACTCCAGGGACTGGAATTCTCCAAGCCAAAATACTGAAGTGGGTAGCTGTTTCCTTCTCTGGGGAATCTTCCCAACCCAGGGATCAAACCCAGGTCTCCCACATTACAGGAGAATTCTTTACCAGCTGAGCCACAAGGGAAGCCCTATATGCCTCCATACTTCAGACTACAATGAATGTTTTCAAGAGCATTTATATACAGACAAGTACTCTGTCCACTTTGTGACTTTTTCATTTATGTGTTTTCCCTCCTGAACTTGCAGCTGCTTTTGAAGACCTGAAATCTGTCCTGGAAAGTCTAGAGCCAATAAAATCATCTTCTTTAGCTTTAGCCCTAGCTGTCCCATACTGTGCAAATTATTGAGTTTCCTCAGGGAAAAGATAGCTAAATGGAGATCTCACCCATTCATGGCTCTCTTATTTCAGGTTCAGATGTCCTCAAATCTCCATTTTTTCATCTTTTTCTCTTTTAACACTACCCTCAACTTCTCCTCCCACCAACACACACACAATATGAGGTGGGGAGGAACTCTCCTCATTCAGTTTTCAACCTGAAGTATTAAACTTAAAATGAAAACAAATAATCCAGGATGAAAAAAATAGTAAGTGAATAATATAGATGCAGTACAATAAAAATGGGTAAAAGCAGAAAATTCAACCGAGTTAAAGTAATATCCTTTCTTAATATTGGATGTAGTCTAGTATATGGCAGTACTTTTAAAAATTGAAGAAAGATATCTCTTTACTGGTTCTCCCTCGAATTTTGTACAATATTTCACACCCATTATTTTTGCTTATGAGTTTTTAAGATTTTTAAAGTTTTTATCCCAAGAGTGTTGGAAGATGTCAGATATAGCTCTGCTGTTCTAGTAAAACAATATTTGCATTTGTATATTGTATCTATTTATTCTGTTGTCAAAGCTGTGGAGTCCTATCCCAAGATGACAGGTGTGATGTCAAAAGCCACCTGATTCTTTACAGACAGCTTCCTGACCCCATATTAGGCAAAAATGCCCACCCTATGCTCACCCTATAGTGCCCTAGCCAATCATCGAATTCTAGCCATCCAGTAGGAATTGTCTTTGTCTTGAGGCTATAAAGATTGGTTGTGTGTGTGTGTGTGTGTGTGTTTAGCCACTCAGTCATGTCCGACTCTTTGTGACCCCATGAACTGTAGCCTGCTAGGCTCCTCTGTCCATAAGGATTCTCCAGGCAAGAATACTAGAGTGAGTTGCCATGCCCTCCTCCAAGGGATCTTTCCAATCCAGGGATCAAACCCAGGGTTCTGCATTGCAGGTGGGTTATTTATCATCTGAGCCACCAGGAAAACCCATAATAAAGATTCACTACTAACACACCAGTCCATCCTAAAGATCAGTCCTGGGTGTTCATTGGAAGGACTAATGTTGCAGCTGAGGCTCCAATATTTTGGCCACCTGATACAAAGAGCTGATTCATTTGAAAAGACCCTGATGCTGAGAAAGATTGAGGGCAGGAGGAGAAGGGGATGACAGAGGATGAGATGGTTGGATGGCATCACCAACTCAATGGACATGAGTTTGGGTAAACTCCAGGTGTTGGTGATGGACAGGGAGGCCTGGTGTACTGCAGTTCATGGGGTCGCAAAGAATTGGACGCGACTAAGCAACTGAACTGAACCGAACTAACACACAGAAAGCATCGACTCTCCCTGGTCTGTCAGGAAGTATTGCCACACTGCGCTCACAGTGCCCACATTATCTCTGCTTTTTGTTCCTAGTAGACTCACTCCTTTCTGAAATGCTCTGTGTCTGGAAATTCTTCTCCAATCTGCATTCAGACTGCCTTGACAAAAGCCATATGGACAAATTAGGCTTCCTTAATTTTAGAACATGTAAGTGCCCTTCTGCCCCTCTCCATTGAATTTTCTTTTCTGTTTTTTTTTTTTTTAAATAAGAAGGTTATTTAATAAATAACACACAGTATCAGGGTTACAAAATGGTTTTCTAATATAACACTCCTCATTGGTGGCTTCCCAGTGGCTCAGACTGTAAAGAATCTGCATTCCAAAGCAGGATACACAGGAAACTTGGGTTCAATCCTAGCTGGGGAGATCCCCTGGAGACAGAAATGCCAGCCCACTCCACTGTTCTTGCTTGGGACATCTTCTGGACAGAGCAGCCTGGAGGGCTACAGTCCTTAGGATCTCAAAGAGTCAAATGGGACCAAGAAACTAACACTTTCAAGTTCTCTATTGTCATCAGGTGATTTCACTTTCCTAGGTTCTTCAGATTTTAATTTGCCGGAAAGATGTTTTAAGCCATGACCACTTGGTAGATGCAGTGTCTTATTGTCACTAGGCAGCAAAATGAATATGGTAATTCCTTGATTCTAATCCTATTGTGTTACTTTTTGAGCAAAGGTAAACCAGAGGGGTGACCATGAAATGATACTCTTTTAGGCTTGCTATTTCGACTATACTTACTATTGCATAGGTAGCCTCAGCTTGGAAACCTACAATAAAAACCGAGCCTTTTTTTTTTTTCTATATATCCAGTAGGTTTTTCTTTCTTTCTTTTGTTCTGTTTTATTCTTTTACTTGTCTCAATTATTGTTTATATCACAATAACTTAATCAGTTAGTCTCATTTTTCACAAGAGAAATATGTAACTATAATAGTCATATAAAGTGAAGTAAAGTAAAGTGAAGTCGCTCAGTCGTGTTCGACTCTTTGTGACCCCATGGACTGTAGCCCACCAGGCTCCTCCCTCCATGGGATTTTCCAGGCAAGAGTACTGCCATTTCTTTCTCCAGGAGATCTTCCCGACCCAGGGATCAAATCCAGGTCTCCTGCATTCCAGGCAGACGCTTTAACCTCTGAGCCACCACAGTCATATATTTGTCCTGAAATCAAAGAAATTAGTATGACTCAAAGACTTGATTCTTAATTCAGGTATTTTATTTTGTGTGTCATTAAAAATATATTTATAACCAATACCCTGGACATGGTTCCAAGGTTGGTAGAGATGAAGCATGATTGAGAACTTCTTAATTATCTTTTCATGACTCAGCATCATCCAAGGATACTGTTGGAAGAACAACGGGAGACAAGAATTATCACAGAATGACTACCATCCCCTAAAGGGTGACAGTAGGAAGATATTGGCATATGCCAGGAACAGCAGAATTAACTAAGGCAGCATGTCCACATATGTAGGTTTTGCATTCATTCAGAAGAAATGATCTAGCTTAATTCCTTATTTATTTATTTGAGAATAAAATGAAATGAAAGTGAAATGATTCTTCCTGAAAGCTCTACTTTTCCAACCTGCTGAATAAAATAATAATAAAAGTATGAATTTTGCAAAGCAATACCTTGAATTAGTGTCAGTTTAGTCAAAAGATCTTAAAATCCCCTTAAGTCTTACCCTGTTAATATTCTATTACAGTTATGAATAAACTATCCAATGACCAAAACATTGCAATAACATAGTTATAAAAATAATTAATTTTTCAATGAATTGGACATTGCTTTCCAACTTTTGTTGTTGTTTAGTCACTAAGTCATGTCTGACTCTTTGTGACACCGTGGACTATAGCCGTACAGGCTCCTCTGTCCATGGTATTTCCCAGACAAGAATACTAGAGTGGGTTGCCATTTCCTTCTCCAGGGGATCTTTCCAACCCAGGAATCAAACCCATGTTTCCTGCATTGGCAGGCCAATTCTTTACCATTGAGCCATCAGAGAAGAATTCTTTCAACTTTATATCATGTTAATTCAAATTAGCATACTAGTCTAATTAATATTTTAAGGAGTGCCATGGGGTTTTTTTTTGTTTGCTTTTTTCTTTGTTAAAGAGAAATAGCTCCATTGCATTTTTACAACAATCTTAGTAAATCACTATGTTTGATTCCCAGGTAATAAAACTAATGGAATGTTCTACTTTTAGAAATATTTGATGTAATATCTCCTGACATGAGCAGAGAGGAGAAAAAAAATCAATATACATTTTTCATTCTGTGAACTCTATGATGCAAAGTCCCAAGTTATATTCACTCTTCATGAGATTTTCTAACCGCATTCTGTTTGCTGTCTTCTAGCTCTTTTGTGTCAATCTCAATTTTTGAGTGACATAAGATCTTACTTTGTAATTATACCAATCATGGCTCACTACTTGACATTCTTAAATTTATTTAGTAAGATTCTTACTAAACTATACTCTTCTGATACTTAATAAAATTCATATTGAGATGTTGAAAGTATTTTCCTTGCTTGAGATGTGTAATAAAAGTGTCAGGGTTTTTTTATTTGTTTGTCTGAGGAACTTGTTTAGCTATGCAAGTACTCAATTAAAAATATTTAGTCTTTATTGTTGGGAAAGTCTTGATTGTAATACTTAGGCATTTATTTATGGAATTTTATATAAGAGCATGTCTCTATAAGTGGCAGCCAGAAATGTGAACTTTAAAAATTACCTTCAAACTTTCAAATTTTCTTCAAAATTTCAGTTCCATTAGGAAGTGTATACTTTCAACTCATTCAGCCTTTTAAAACCCTCTTATTGGCTATATATAAAATTAGTTTCTCTCCTAGAAAAGTCTGAAGTCTGAAAGTCATTTTAAAGTACCTAATAACTAGAAGGAAACATTAAGAATTCTGGAGAGAAAGCTTCAAGCACCAAATCAATAAGCTCTATCAACCTGAGAAAGGAAATAAAAATCATTTGGGAGTATTGAGAAAAACTGTAATTAAAAAAAAAAGTCAAATTAAACTTTCCCAAAGCACATACATTTCAAGTCCAAGTGCTATTGTTTGGTGCACTCAGTTGAGTTACCTTATTGGCTGAACAGAGAAAGCTCCCAAGTCTAACTCTGTCTAAAGTTTCCTTGCTGCTGCTGCTGATGCTAAGTCGCTTCAGTCGTGTCCGACTCTGTGTGACCACATAGACGGCAGCCCATCAGGCTGCCCCGTCCCTGGGATTCTCCAGGTAAGAACACTGTGACATTTCCTTCTCCAATGTGTGAAAGTGAAAAGTGAAAGTGAAGTCGCTGAATTGTTTCAGACTCTTCGCGACCCCATCTACTGCAGCCCACCAGGCCCCTCCGTCCATGGGATCCTCCAGGCAAGAGTACTGGAGTTGGGTGCCATTGCCTTCTCCAAGAATTATCACAAATTTGGCTTATCTACACATGTGTTTATTTCTAATGAAAATTAATTTTGCCAACTCTGCTTCTGTTTAAGATAACAAGATAATAATGCTTATAATTTATGAATGTTAACCTTTGGGAAACTCTGAAATTTATCTCCATTTTTTTATAGGAGAAGAAGAAGAATCATGGAGATTAAAAAAATTCTGCCCAAGGTCCTGTTTGAGAAAGAATCAGATGTGAAACTTGAGCCAAACTAGTGTGAATCACTTGGGAGTCTCTATTATTAACTGCTACCTATAAGTTAGATAATTGATGATTTTATAGTGATGGACAATATTTTTCAAAATCCTTCAAATGTTTTTGGAGGAAAGATTTAATTTGTCAATACATTTAGGCTGAATAACAAAACTAGATACAGCTTCTTAAAGAAGTAATTTTGGCAAGAAGAAAAATTAAACATCTATCCCATAGTGTTTTATGGTAGAGAACCTACTATTCTGATGTGTTTGTTTCAAAAATTAAACTTTAACAAAAATCTTCACTAATAACATATTCTGTATTATGTGGATAATGTTTAACATTAAGCAAAAAGACTGACCTAATTTTGATTAGGGAAACTGGAAGAAAGTTGGAAGATGATTGTGTGGATGTATTTTATTTAACCTGATAATTTAAGCTACTTATAGTTTTAGAAAAACATTTTCTTGAGGTGTGTTTTACATAATATTTAGCAACACTTTCTCCACTTTTGTTTATTAAAATCAACATGTATGTAGTAACTAGTAATAATCTGCAATCACATTCTTTTTGTCTCAATATTCAGAGACTTATTTCACACAAACCTAGAGATCAAAGCCCTTGAAAGCTTTTAAAGGAACACATGCAATGCCAGGATATCTAGAATCAGGGCTGTTTGTAATAAAACTCCTCATATTGGCTGCAAGTCTCATTCTTCTGAGAAACCATCCAGAAATCATGCCAGCTTTACACTTTTCAATTCTCCTTTTCTGGGTCCCAAGAAAAGTACATGTCTTATACCCAGAAAACCTTCAGATTGAAACTATGTCTAAGCTTTTAGCTTTAGATATTTATCATTCCAGGCTTTCCAGGTGGCACAGTGTTGAAGAACCCATCTTCCAGTGCAAGAGAGGTAAGAGACACATGTTTAATTCCTGGATCATCAGGAAGATCTCCTGGAAGAGAGCACAGCAATCCACTTCAATATTCTTGCCTGGAGAAGCTCATGGACAGAGGAGTTTGGCCAGCTATAGTCCATAAGGTCGCAAAGAGTTGGATATGACTGAAGAAACTTAGCATGAACGCATGCATGCAGTATTCCTCCCCAGGTCAAACGTAGTTACATCTGAAGTATAAATTCAAACTATTTTCATAATGACATTCCATTTAAAAAGTGGCTGTTAAAAAAAAGAAGAGTACAACAGAGTCAACTGGACATTTTTAGTGACAAAATTGGCTAAAGTATTCCTGGCAATAAATTTCACACCTAGAAATACATATCAATATTTTGATTTTGGGCTCTCTACAATTTCAATTAAGCTATTTTATAAATACAAGATCAAACCAGTCAATCCTAAAGGAAATCAACCCTGTATATTCATTGGAAGGACTGATGCTGAAGCCAAAGTTACAACAATTTGGTCACCTGATGCAAAGAGCTGACTCATTGTATAAGACCATGATGTTGGGAAAGATTGAGGGCCAAAGATGAAGACAGTGGCAAAGGGTGATAGCACCACTGACTCAATGGACATGAATTTGTGCAAGTTCTGGAAGAAAGTGAAGGACAGGGAAGCCTGGTGTGCTCCAGTTCATGGGGGTCTCAAAAAGTTATACAGGAGTTAGCAACTCAGCAACAACAATTTTATAAACTATATTCTTGTTTTAATCTCCCTAATCAATTCTTAAATACATGAATGAGTGAAAAAAGAAAAGAAAAGAAACCAATATGTGGAGAAAGATCACAGGATAACATAAAAGTTTTCGACATAGAGAATCACCTCTGCAGATAATTTGAAAGACAGAAACCTAACACTAACCCCTGATAAGCTGAACTAGAGTTTTCTTCTTCTTGAGGGTGGCAGTGTTACTTTATAATGATCCACAGTTCATTCTGGCTCGTTCCCATGAACACTGAGATTCAGTATATCAGAAACACTTTATGGTGTTGGGGAACAAAGAAGTTGAAGGTCAAGCATCCAGGGACTTTAGACTGAACTTGGCCATTGCTGAACTGTGACACTGGAAGTTCAGGGTGGG
>NW_011494760.1:953843-958578 GCF_000754665.1 Bison bison bison | reverse complement strand
GCTCATCCCTATATCTTCAAGGCTGGGCCAGTGTCTGACATATGGTGGGGTTTCAGTATGTGTTTGTTAAGTGAATTAACAAATAAAGGAATGGACTGCTTTCTTCAAGAGAAGAAACTCTAAGAAATAACGAGGGCTGTCTGTTACCACTTTTTCCTGGAAAGGACACATATTTGATCGATTTAATCAAGACCACATTCTTGAAGGTCGGACTGTCCATTAAATTCTGTATGAGGAGAGGCATTCAGAGTGTCAAGTAGGAGTGTATTCAGGTCTCTAGTGAGCATTACAAAGAAGGCTGTGGGAGGATTTGTAAGGAGATGATTACTTCTCGATACCTTAGAAGGAGAGTTCAAAAAGAAATTGACTTTGATTTTCTTGATTTCTTGAGGATATAATGTAGGACTTTCCCCCTTCTAGGGTAGCAAAATGAGGTTGCAGGGGTCAAAGACAATGATTTATGGACGTGGTCCTAGAACTGGGTGTCTTGAAATAAAAAAATAAAAAAGTACTGCACTTCATGGTCTTTCCTGATAAACTACAGAAAGAAGGGCTACAAATTCTATGCCGTACATGCCGTACGTTCTGATGGAGTGTTGCTGGGACAAATTATGTTCCAGCAGTCTTAACCATGTTCTGAAAATTACCAGCATTCACTTTCTGTTTTTTTGTTTGCTTTTGTTTTTGAGGTTACAGCAGTAGAATGAGGTCATTTATAGGAGAATGTGTTTCTTAGTTATTCTTCCTGGATACAGCGAGCTTTATAGTCAGATTTTGTGATTGACTGTCAACATGAAAGATTTTTCTCTAATTTATGTAGTTACTGTGGTAGGATTTGAAAAATAATTAAATATTGCATTTCTCTTAAGAAGAAATAATAGCTTTAGGTAAAAATACTCTGAGAGTAATTTAGACAACTTTTATTTGAGGTAAATATATCATTTAGTAAAAATTACAGTTCTCAATAAACTGATCATTTGCTAATAAGTGGCTATTATATGATGTATAAATACAGAATCTGAGTTATCATATTTTCCACCTTGTTTATGGCTTAGAGTTCTATTATAAGCCAAAATAGAATAGGCTGCATTTTATTGGAAAACAATACTTACACATGATCAACTGAATTGTGCAGGAATACCATTGACTGTATCTTTTTTTTAAAATTTTATTTTATTTTTAAACTTTACATAATTGTATTAGTTTTGCCAAATATCAAAATGAATCCATCACAGGTATACATGTGCTTAAACACTTTATCTTGACTCAAAATCCTTATGGTGAACTCAGTTTGTATATCAGAGAATTCAGTGACCTGCTCACCACAGGTTGTAACACATATTTGCTCTGTATATGTGCTCAGCTAAAATTAAACTGTAGACCTTGCTGCAGATTTGTGAAGCTTGTCAGAAAAGCAGTAATTCAGGCCTGTCCTCAGATCTACAAAATTAGAACCAGCGTTTGACATTAACCCTAGTTGAATAATCGGATGCAGCCTGAATTTGATAGCACTGTTTCAGGCTTTTAGAATGTGAAATAAGGCATCCACTGCATAGAAAATCTAATTCACAGACAAGACCATCTTCATTATTGTAGGATTAGACCCTAAGAAGCAATATTGGTCTTGGGTTTCTCTATTAACAATTTTAAATCTGTTAGAGCATCTAAATGAATATAATCAGATACACTATAATCTTATATCATATCATACTTTTACATCAGAATTGTTTCAGAATTTCAGAAAGTGAATGCCAGTTTCTCCTTCTACAGATAAAGAATCTGAGAACTTGAGAGGTAAAATGCATACCCGAGCTTCCACAGCTGGTAAGTGGCAGAGTTCTGACTACTGTGAAGATTTTTGGAATCCAGTTCAGGACTCAGAAAAAAATAGATGCTTTTTTTTTTTCCTACAAATTCATTAAATATCTTTATCCAGTTTTTATTTTCAATTTGAAAAATGTATGCCTGTCTTCCATATGGAAAAATATCCATGTATAAATATATGCAAATAACACATAACACACCAGTAGTTAATGATGGCTATATAGAAGAAAAGAAGCAAGGGTTATTTCAATATGTATGACAAGCAAAGATGCAAAAGAAAATATTTGCAACTATTATATAATAAAAGATTATGGAGTGGAACGTATGATGAGGGATGTGACTTGTGTGTGTTTATGTGTTTTTGTGTGTGGTGGAGAGATTAACTCTTCTCTTTCATTATAGTAACTCAATAGAAAATGGATAATTTGATAAAAAATGGATGAGAAAGAGAGAAGGAAATGGAATAATGAGCATATTACTTAGAAATATAAAGGTAGATTTCAAAGGTGCCACTAGAAAATATGGGCTATATTGCCTCTGGGAACATGGGTGGTGAAGGATGTGTTAATGGTTGGCCCTTTTCCATTGAAAGCTTGTATTGTGATAGATCTACCTGTCATCTACCAAAACTTTATAATAACTTTTAAAGATATGTTTTAACTTTCAAAATGAGAGTAAAAAGAAAATACATTACTGATTGACCTACTGGCTCAGAAACAACTTAAGAAAACACATGCATATCAATTGATTCTGAAAATAGTGCATTGTGTCTTACTGGTGATTTCAGCTGGGTTGCAGGAATCTGTCTAGAAGTATTATCTGAACTCACTGCTATTCAGCAACTTGATGAAGCTCAGATCATATTATTGGAGGATTACCAGAATTATCATAACAGACAAACATTTATATAAAAAGAGTATGAGAAAATATAGTTAATATAAAACATTTTTGAGTACCAGTAGGGGGCACTAAGATTCCACTGAAAGGAAAATAATAACCCTGAAGCAGTCATAAATTATTTGTTTTCTTACCTTAATGGGAAAACATCATAAACTCTATACTTTTTAAATTTCTGTGTAGTTAGTGGAAATACTTTTTTCTCTAACCCTTTTAGCAAGAAGATGCATTTAACTATTTAACTGGAAATTTATTTTTTCTCTTATTTCCACCTCTGTCAGGTTTGCCTCTTTTTCAGCATTAAAATGCAATTTTAGTTTGCTCACTTTGCCAAAAATGGAGCAATTAGGATTTTTCACAGATAAGTAATTTCCTAATAAATGGCCTTCTACAAGAAGGACCTTTAAAATGAAGCAAGGATGTGTTAACTGCAACTTGGATCCAAGAAGGAAACTGTAGAAACAAAAACAAGTTTTGTACAAGCCAACCTCCTTACCCACCCTCAAATAATTTTAAAAATACCATTTATCAACTAGGACCACACTAAAAACAATTCTAGATATGAGAAGAAACTAAAACTTTTAACATGTTTTCAATGACCATTGAATGTTAATCTCACAGTTAAAAAAAAGACATATTTTTTTAATTTTTATTTTTTAATATAAATTTATTTATTTTAATTGGAGGTTAATTACTTTTGTATTGTATTGGTATTGGTTTTGCCATAAAATGAAAAGACATCTTATATCCTCAGATTAAAAGACTTAACTCATTGGAAAAAACCTTAATGCTGGGAAAGACTGAAGCCAATGGAGAAGGGGTCAGCAAAGGATGAGATGGTTAGGTAGCATCACAAACTCAATGGACATGAATTTGAGCAAGTTCCCGGAAATACTGAACTAAGTCCCAGAAACGACTTAGTAACTAAACACACACACACACACACACACACACACCCTCAGAGGACATTAGTACACTAGAGGAAAAAAAAATCAGTATTGGTAAACTAGGAAAAGGTGAAATCATATTAGTGGGTGTTCATGTTTTCTTCAATGCTGGTTCCTTTAGGTACTAAGAAAAGGTAAAAACTCTAAATTGTCGTCCTAAATTAGAAATAAATCCCGGGATGGCGGGGAGGGGGAATCATGGATATCTGGAAGCAAAAGAACAGTTTTATTGTGCCCAAGGTTTGAAAACAAGGGATACAAAGTCACCAACTGTAACTGAAAGTGCATTGCGTTTCCCTATTTTTCACCATGTGAATAGGGTGGGAGATTTTTAAAAACAAAAACCTCAGAAACCACAGTTGGGAGATGTGTAAAGCGGCTGGATGGTAAGTGCAGCCTGACCAAAAGTTTTTGCAACCCAACCTCAAGTTTTTGATGGCTGGCTTTCATTTCTCCTTAGGCACTTTCCCACCCACTGCCCTTAGCAGCAGGATCAGAAGTCCTTGCAAATTTTGCTTGTGATTTTTCTAAGAACACTCTGAAGCCCAGGTTTGTCATCACTGCCTGGCTCCATGTAGGGTCGCTGTTGGCAACACCAGGTCAATTTTCTGTGTTTTCTCCCTTAGGGCATTTCTCTCAATCTTTTATATATATATACTTTTTTTAAGGGGATTTTATTTTTATTTTTACAAGCTAAAATATTTTTGAAATATATTGTTAAAGGTGTTGGATGTAATGCTTTGAATCTGGTTGTATATATTTTTGTCTGTATACTTTGTGTATGTGTGTGTATTTGTAACTATCAAAAAATGATTAAAAACAAAAACAACAAAAAACAAAACTTAAAAAGGAGGCTTTGGTTTTGATCATACTGACCATCGTTTTAGGTAATTTGTGGATTCCTAATGTTCCCAGTGGTCATGTATGGATGTGAGAGTTGGACTGTGAAGAAAGCTGAGCACCGAAGAATTGATGCTTTTGAACTTTGGTGTTGGATAAGACTCTTGAGAGTCCCTTGGACTGCAAGGAGACCCAACCAGTCCATTCTGAAGGAGATCAGTCCTGGG
>NW_011494760.1:907859-953743 GCF_000754665.1 Bison bison bison | reverse complement strand
TGGCCACCTCATGCGAAGAGTTGACTCATTGGAAAAGACTCTGATTCTGGGAGGGATTGAGGGCAGGAGGAGAATGGGACGACAGAGGATGAGATGGCTGGATGGCATCACTGACTCGATGGACGTGAGTTTGAGTGAACTCCAGGAGATGGTGATGGACAGGGAGGCCTGGCGTTCTGCGATTCATGGGGTCACAAAGAGTCGGACACGACTGAGCGACTGAACTGAACTGAACTGAATGAATGACATGAGAAATGATGTTACTAATGGATTCATGCAGATTTTGCTTATTGCATGCATACTAAGTCGCTTCAGTGGTGTCTGACTCTTTGAGACCCCACGGACTGTAACCCTCCAGGGTCCTCTGTCCATAGGACTCTCCAGGAGGCAAGAATACTGGAGCAGGTTGTTACGCCCTCCTCCAGGGTATCTTCTCTACCCAAAGATCAGACCCTCATCTCTTAAGTCTCCTGCATTTGCATGGGGATTCTTTACCACTGAGGCCACCTGGGAAGTCCTAATAATAAACCAGGCTGAGATCAAAGACTAGTAGAACTGTGAAGAGCTCTCTCAACAATCTTTTTATTTTACAATGAGAAATATTTAAGTACAGAAAGTGTTCACCCAGAAAAACTAAAAAAAAAAACAAGCAAATTATTTTCCATAGTAGCAAAACTGACAAAAATTTCCAGGTCTCCTGACTTCCATCCAGAGTTACTTCTCCATGCTATGTTGCCTTTCTGTTCAAAGAATAATTGATTCACTCTCCAGGTAACAGATTTCTTTAGCAACGATTTGGAAAACAACATGGACCCTAAGGAAAACAAGTGACAATCTTATCTGCATTTGGATAAACAGCCTTGTTCTTAAAGGTGGAGGATATTCTACGTTGATAGAGAAAAATGGATTTCTAGGACAATTACAGAACGACCCAAAAGGAAGAGCATGCCACTTATTGAGTTCTTGTTGGTTTTGCCTGCGAGTACAACTGAAGTACTGTTCCAAAGAAGCCATATCAGAAATGAAGCAAGATCTCCAGCAAGGATAGATACTTTTAAATAAACCTGATATTGCTTTGTGTCAGAACACTTAAGGATGACACACAGATGAAAACCGCAGGTCTAACCTAAAGCATATTACACTCCACTGGTTACACAATTTGAGTCGTGAGTCTTGCATTTGGCTGACTGTACTGGTTCAACCCATTTTTGCCCTCCTTCTCTTCAATATAATTAAATTTATATGCTGAGTCTGTGATGACTCAGTGTGGCTGTTAGCTGCCAGGAAAATGTTTTGCTCTCTACATTTCATGCTGGTTCTCTTTCTATTAACAAAAATGGATTTTTTCAGGCTTCATTACAAGATTAAACTTCTGATAGAATTAAAGATTGTTGATCCTCTCTGACCAAAGCAATTTTCCTCCTGGGACCTACCACCCTAAGAACTAGAATCCTGAACAATTTCTCTAAGGATTCACTTTTTTTTTTCCTGCTCATTGGGGAATAGCTCAATAGTATGTCATCAAACCTGGCAGAATAGTTAAACATTGTAAAATGAAATGAATGAAAAATTCTAATATAATGATGTGTATGAGCACATCAAAATATTTATGAGACATGCTGCACTGCTTAACCTGTGACTTTAGAGATATAGTTGTTTAAGAGTTGTTTTTTTTTTTAATAACATAGCTATCTAAGATTTTAAAACAATTATTTTTTTCTTCTTTTTCCTTTTGACACTGAAAATGCACTGTAAAATTTCAAGATGCTAAAACACTGTTGTCTTCTATGTCAATGTAAATATGCTGTCGTTAAGTCACCAAGTCATGCCTAACTCTTTGTGACCCTATGGACAGCAGCATGCCAGGTTTCCCTGTCCTTCATCATCTGCAAGAGGCTGCTCAAATTCATGTCCATTGAGTCAGTGATGCCATCAACTGTCTCATCCTCTGTCGTCCCCTTCTCCTGCCTTCAGTTTTTCACAGCATCAGGTTTTTTTCTAATCAGTCAGTCCTTCAAATCAAGTGACCAAAGTATTGGAGCTTCAGCTTCAGCCTCAGTCCTTCCAATATATATTTTGGATTGATTTCCTTTAGAATTGACTGGTTTGATCTCCTTGTAATCCAAGGGAATCTCGAGTCTTCTCCAACACCACAGTTCAAAAGCATCAATTCTTCGTTGCTCAGCCTTCCTTATGGTCCAACTCTCACATTCTTACATGACTACTGAAAAAACCATAGCTTTAACTAGATGGACCATTGACAGCAAAGCAATATCTCTGATTTTTAATATGCTGTCTAGGTTTGTCTTAGCTTTTCTTGCAAGGAGCAAGTGTCTTTTAATTTCATGGCTGCAGTCACCATCTGCAGTGATTTTTGAGCCCAACAAAATAAAGTCAGTTATAGTTTCCATTGTTTCCCCATCTATTTGCCATGAAGTGATGGGACTGGATGCCTTGATCTTAAATTGAAAAAGCAAATATGCTACATCGTGTTATTTTTCCAGTTCACATAAGAATTAAAGTACTTTTAAATTAAACTGTTACCTGTTTTATTTAGATACCCTTAAATACAACTGCAACCATGAAATTAAAAGACGCTTACTCCTTGGAAGGAAAGTTATGACAACCTAGATAGCATATTAAAAAGCAGAGATATTATTTTGCCCATCTAGTCAAGGCTATGGTTTTTCCAGTGGTCATGTATGGATGTGAGAGTTGGACTGTGAAGAAAGTTGAGCGCCGAAGAATTGATGCTTTTGAACTGTGGTGCTGGAGAAGACTCTTACAAGTCCCTTGGACTACAAGGACATCCAACCAGTCCATTCTAAAGGAGACCAGTCCTGGGTGTTCTTTGGAAGGACTGATGCTGAGGCTGAAACTCCAATATTTTGGCCACCTCACGTGAAGAGCTGACTCATTGGAAAAGACCCTAATGCTGGGAGGGATTGGGGACAGGAGGAGAAGGGGACGGCAGGGGATGAGATGGCTGGATGGCATCACTGACTCGATGGACGTGAGTCTGAGTGAACTCCAGGAGTTGGTGATGGACAGGGAGGCCTGGAGTGCTGCGATTCATGGGGTCGCAAAGAGTCGGACACGACTGAGCGACTGAACTGAACTGAACTGAAATAAAACTAAGTTTCCAGTCAATTATTTTTTATCGACAACAGCCAGGTTTGAACCCTGGGTTGGAAAGATCCCCTGGAGGAGGGTATGAAAATCAACTCTACTATTCTTGACTGGAGAATCCCAGAGACAAAGGAACCTGGCAGGCTGCAGTCTATAAAATTAGAAAGAGTTGGACACAACTGAAGCAACTTAGCAAGCACCTCACTAAAACATTTATATGCCACTGCAATAAAATATTTCCATTATTTATTGTCTGCCTCAAAAACAAAAAAGAATTGAAACTTTATTTGAGGCTAGTAGCATGGCAAGAGCTGCCTCTTGACCTGTGTGACACGAGAGATATACAGAAAACTCTAAACAATTATTATCCCCCTGGGGCTTGGCAGTGCTGGCCGCAGTTCATCACTCAGATTTGGCAGCATCTCTCATGCTCTCCCTCTAATGCAGAGTGTTATTGGTTTTCCTTGCATTTGCTTTCTGGTATTGCTGTCTCTGTGCTGTGAGTGAGCAGAAGAATGTTACTGGGTTAAAGACGGGGACACTGAGCTGGGTTGGAAGAAAGTTGAGCTATAAATATTCTTGGAATCATGAACAGTTTAGTACTGAGGCCTTAAAGATAATAATGAGACAGAGATGAGAGAGAGTTAGGAGAAAGTGAAACTTGTCTCTGGGAAGCATAATGAGTAGGCAGGTAGGAAGGGTAGAGAATCCAGGATTGGGAACTACATTATTAACTCAAGTATTTACTGGATATGCATCTCTGATCTTGAAGGCTAAGAAGATGAAAATAAATTTCACTAAAACACTTATCAATGCATGCTATGATCAAACAGATTAATGATCTCTCTCCCTTAAAAAAAAATAGTATTTCTCTCATTGCATGTCCCAGGGATTTAAGTGGTGTGGCTTCAACATCTCCCAGCTATCAATGTTTGTAATGGCATAGTAAAGGAAATATTTTTTTTTTTAGTTTGTTAGCTTTATTCATTTGCTCTCTTTAAGCTGAAATGAGCAATGGAATTTGAATTCTAAAATCAGGTACTTCGGTTCCACACAGTATGTTAATTTTCAAGTTGTTCCACACAGTAAGTTAATTTTCAAGTTCATCAGTTGTGTATTTATATGGTGATTGTATCTGTCACATAAACATTTTGTCAATCACTATCTTTCTTCTGTTCTGATACACTATAAGTTCCATCTAAAATGTGATGAATGTTTTGCTTGTCCTAAATAAAAATTAATTGTGGCAATGACAAGTGTTTTGCCAAATTGCATATGCTTTATCATAATATTGCATTGACCAAAGAAATCATTGAAGTTTGAAGTTTTAAATTAAAAAAAAAAATCTAGGTCAAAATTAAATCATGAAATGATTTTGCTTTTTCCTTTTAAATTATTGTATCTTTTGAATAAATCTTTGCCTAAAATGACTAAAAAGACATAAACTAGCCCATGATCTTAGACTGAAAAACCAATCAGAATGTGTGAAATAGCAATAGAATCTAATGAATAAGTCAATTTATTTTCCTTTTTTTTTGTACTGGCATTTTGTTTGCTTATACTGGGTGTAAAAGAGAAGATCTTTTGCTTTTAAAAGATAATGGCATGTCACACTTTGCAGTCATCACAGTAATTTTCCAATTAAATCATAAAAATTTAAAAAAATCACCAATGAAATATAAAATTAGAGAGCAAAAGTTTAGGTGAAATTACAATATTTATATAGTCTCAAAGTATGTCCACTTAAGGACTTATTAATTGAAAGTTTTAAAAAAGTGTTAGTTGCTCAGTTGTGTCTGACTCTTAACAACCCTATGGATCATAGCCTTCCAGGCACCTCTGTCCATGGAATTCTCCAGACAAGAATAACTGGAGTGGGTAGCCATTCTCATATTAATTACAAGGGGTATAAATATTAACTTTACAGTGAAAAAAGCTGCCAGGCAAAACCTTATACAAGTAATCAAAATTAACATCAGTTTAATAGGACATATTAATATTATGTCCTTCTCAACTTGATACACTGAGAGGAACGTCCATTATTTCTAGATATTATTGCCAAAAGTATATAATCTGAATCTATATATATATATAAAAGTATATATCTGAAAAGTATACAATCTGAAAAAAAATCAGACAAGTGTACACGGAGGCACATTGTACAAAGCAACTAGGTTTAATTCTTCGTAAGTGTTAAGACAAAAGCAAGCCTGAGGACCAGTTCTATACTTAACAGACCTGGAATTATATGTGTGTGATGCAATATTGGATCATGAACAGAAAATATATCAATATGCAATTTTATAACTTTGACCATCATATATTTTATATGAGAGAATATATTTTGTTTCAGAAAATATAAATTGAAGTATTTAGAGTTAAAAGGGCATGTCTCTGAAAATTAGATTCAATATTTTTAGGAAAAAATAGAGAAAGGAAGAGAATAAAGCAAGTGTGCAAAATGAACATATGTGAGAATTTGAGAAAACTATATGAGGATTTCTTGTAATATTTTTACAACTTTTCTTATAAGTCAGTTATTACTACAAAAATGTTTGAAAAACAGAATAATGGCAAAAAGATTGAGTAGGAACTTTGTTGTTGCAGTTCAGTCACTAAGTTATGTCCAATTCTTTATGACGTCATAAACTGCAGCACATCAGGCTTCTCTGTCCATTGCTATCTCCCCGAGTTTATTCAAAAGCAAGTCCATTGAATCAGTGATGCCATCCAAACATTTCATCCTCTGTTGCCCTCTTCTCCTCTTGCCCTCGGTTTTTCCCAGTATCAGGGCCATTTCCAAGGATTCAGCTCTTTTCATCAATTCAGTTCAGTTCAGTCGCTCAGTACTATCTATCTCTTTGCGACCCCATGGACTATATAGTCCATGGAATTCTCCAGGACAGAATACTGGAATAGGTAGCCTTTCCCTTCTCCAGGGGATCTTCCTAACCCAGCAATTGAACCCAGGTCTCCCACATTGCAGGTGGATTCTTTACCAGCTGAGCTACAATGGAAGCCCAAGAATACTGGAGTGAGTAGCCTATCCCTTCTCCTGTGGATTTTCCTGACCCAGGAATCAAACCAGGGTCTCCTGCATTTCTTGCAGATTCTTTACCAACTGAGCTATGAGGGAAGCCCATCAGGTGGCCAAATTATTGGAGCTTCAGCTTCAGTATCAGTCTTTCCAATGAATATTCCAGACTGATTTCCTTTAGGATTTACTGGTTTGATCTCCTTGCTGCCCAAAGGACTCTTAAGAGTCTTCTCCAGCACCACAGTTTGAAAGCATCAATTTTTCAGTGCTACACCTTTGTTATGGTCCGACTCTCACACCCACATGTGACTACTGGAAAAATCATAGTTTTTGACTAGACTAGATCTTTGTTCTCAAAATGATGTATCTGCTTTTTAATATGCTGTCAAGGTTTGTCATAGCTATACTTCCAAGGAGCAAGTGTCTTTTAATTTCATGGCTGAAGTCACCATCTGCATTGATTTTGGAGCCCAAGAAAATGAAATCTGACACTGTTTCCACATTTTTCGCATATATTTGCCATGAAGCAATAAGATCAGACACTATGATCTTCAGTTTTTGAATGTTGAGTTTTAAGCCAGCTTTTTCACTCTCTTCTTTCACCTTCATCAAGAGGTTCTTTAGTTCCTCTTCACTTTCTGTCATTAAAGTGGTATCATCTGCATATCTGAGGTTGTTGATACTTCTCCCAGAACTTTGAGATGTTATCAAAGGGGAGATTAATAATTTAAAAATTCCCATAAAGAAAAGTCCAAGCCCAGCCAGTTTTACTGGGGAATTTTGCCAGATATATAAAGAAGAACTAAAACCGATCCTCCACAAGCACTTCCAAAAGTAAAAATAAGAAATGTTTCCTAACTCATTCTATCAGTCTATTGTAACCCCGATAGCAAAACCATAAAAAGACATAATAAGAATATTACAGAACATTTCTTTGAATATAGATACTAAAACTTCCAGCACAGCAGTAGTAAGCCACATCCAGCAACATATAAAAAAAAATTATACACAATGACTGAGTTGAGACTTATTCTGGAATGTAACATTGGTTCATGATACAAAAAGTATTCAGTTATTAAAAAAATAAATAAATAAAAAAAAGTATTCAGTTATTATATTAACATAATACAGAAGAAATACACATAATCATCACAGTAGATGCAAGAAAAATAGCTGACAAAATTCAACACCTTTACAGGATAAAACCTAACAAGCTAGGAATAGAAGACTTCCTTACCTTGATAAAAAGAATCTACAAAAATCATTGCTAATTTCTTTTTATGGTAAAATATTCAATATTTTTAACCAAGGTAAGGAACAAGACAATTTTGTTCTTGCCACTTTTACTCAGTATAGAGTTTATAGACAGGTTAATTAGGGAAGAAATTGAAGTGAAAGACTCTCAGTTTGGAAAAAAATAGCAAAACTATCTCTATTTGCAGATGACAAGATTCTAAGGAATACACACACACATATGAGGATTAAATGAATTCAGCAAGGTTGCATGATACAAAATAAATATACAATAATTAATAGCAATTAACAAGTGGAAAGTAAGAAAACACTTTCATATAACACAAACTAATTTAAAAAGAAAGAGTAGCATTAAAACATATATTACCATATGTAAAATTAGATAGCTGGTGAAAAACTGCTGTATGATGCAGGGAGATCAAATCCCACCTATGTGATAATCTAGAGAGGTGGGGAGGGGTGGGAGGTGGAAGAGAGGTCCAAGGAGGGGACACATGGATACCTATGGTGGATTCATGTTGATATGTGGCAGGAAAGCAATTGCTCTCCAATTAAAAATAACAAGTTAACAAAAAATGGATTTAACAAAAGAAGTGCAACACTTGTACACTGAAAACTATAAAACATTGATGAGGGAAATTAGAGAAGACCTGTATAAATAAACGATATCTTGTGTTCATGAATTGGAAGACTTGATATTGTTAAGATGATGTTCAGTTCAGTTCAGATGATGTTAATACTTTCCAAATTGCTCTTCTGATTTGATGTCATATAAAATCATAGCTATTTTTTGTGGCAATAATTGGTAAGCTGATTCTAAAATTCATATGGAAATTCAAAAGTTTCAGAAGAGCCAAAACAAGTTTGAATCAGAAAATGAATTGTTAAAAAAAAAGAAAATGAATTGGAAGACTCGTATTTCTCAATTTTAAAAATTACTACAAAGCTATTGTAATCAATACAATGTAGTGCTGGCATAAGGATAGACATATTAAACCATTTGAAAGAATCAGGAGTCTATAAATAAACATAATTGTTTATGATCAATTGACTTTCAACAGGGTGTCAAGACAATAAACCATGGGAGAAATGGTTGTTTTAACAAAAGACACTGGGGCATCTGTATATCCCCATGCAAAAGAAAGACATTAGACCTCAATCTTATAACATTTAAAAAAGGTAGATCAAGATGGATCAAAGAATTAAGTGTAAGTGATAATACTATAAGAAAAATAGGTGCAAACCTTTGTGACATGGGATTAGATGACAGTTTCTTGAATACAATTAACAAATATATATATATATATATATATGTGCAACTGTATCAAAATTAAACACTTCTGTGTTTCAAAGGACACTATCAAAAAACTTAAAGGTCAACCTGCATAATGTATTACTACTATCTAGAATAAAATAAATAAATAAATAACTTTTTCAATTTAACAGTAAAAAGATAACCCAGTTTTGTTATTTTATTGTTGATTTGTAAGAGTTCATTTCATATTTCTGAAGACAATAACTGGTGGCCTTAAGCATCTTTTGTGTGCTTATTAGCCATCTGTATATCTTTATTGAATAAATATCTATTCAAATACTATAATTAAAAAAATAGATATAGATGTGAATTAAAATTTCTCCAAGGAATACATCTATTTATAAATATATCTGCATCTATATCTACATAGCTTATGAGGCATATGAAAAGGAGTTCAGGATCATTAACCAGTAAGAGAATGCAAAACAAAACCACAAAGACATACCATTTCATAGTAGCTAGGATAGCTGTAATCAAGCATTAAGTGTGATGATGTTGTGTAGACATAGGAATACTCATAAAATGTAAAGTAAGAATACTCATAAAATGTAAAATGATTTAACCTCTATAGAAAAGAGTTGGTCAGTTCCTAATAAAGTTAAACATGAAGGGATGATATGGCTCAGAATGTCTATACTAGTTGATATACACCCAAAATAAACAAACTCTCATAAAATATGATAATGAATAATCACAACAACATTAATCATAATAGCAAATAACAATGAAAACAGCATAAATGTAAATCAACTGATAACTGAATAAACAAAATGTAATATAGCATGCAATGGAATGTTACCCATGAAAAGAAATGGAATATTGATACATGCTACACTATAGATGAATGACAAAACATTATGCTAAGTGAAAGAAGACATATACAAAAGGCCACTTGCTATGTGAGTTCACTTATAAAATATTCAGAATAAGATTCAAGAAGAAAGAAAATAAAAAAAAAGAAAGAAAGAAAATAGATGAGTGATTCAACCTTGCCACTAGGAAGAGTTTCCCCTCTTTATAGGGAATAAAAGCTATCAAATATTTTTCTTTTTTTTTTATTACAGGTGGTGAAAATATTCTAAAATTAGTGATTATTGCATAATATCATGAATATACTATAAACCATAAATGATACATTTTAAAAGAGTAAATTGTGTAGTATGCAAATTATCAGTTCAGTTCAGTAGCTCAGTCACAACCAAATATTTGTGACCCAATGGACTGCAGCATTCCAGGCTTCCCTTTCCATCACCAACTCCCAGAGCTTGCTCAGACTCACGTCCATCGAGTCAGTGATACCATCAAACCATTTCATCCTCTGTTGTCCCCTGCTCCTCCTGCCTTCAATCTTGCTCAGCGTCAAGGTCTTTTCCAATGAGTCAGTTCTTAGAATCAGGTGGCCAAAGTAATGGAGTTTCAGCTTCAGCATTAGACCTTCCAATGAATATTCAGGACTGATCTCCTTTAGGATGGACTGGCTGGATCTCCTTGCAGTCCAAGGGACTCTCAAGAGTCTTCTCCAACACCACAGTTCAAAAGCATCAGTTATTTGGTGCTCAGCTTTCTTTATAGTCCAACTCTCACATATGTATATGACTACTGGAAAAACCATAGCTTTGACTAGATGAAACTTTGTCAGCAAAGTAATATCTTTGCATTTTAATATGTTGTCTATGTTGTCTAGCTTTTATTCCAAGGAGCATCTTTTAATTTCATGAAAATTATATATCAATATAAAAATTAATAATAAAATAAAATGAAGCCAGCCTCTCTCTCTGGAGTAATGAGCCACCAAGTTAATCCAAATGGAGAGTGCAGTGTGTCACAGGGTGGAAAGACCTCAGAGTGGGAGATGAGCAGGACTCTCTTGATGGGTCAGACAGCCTACCTACATGTGATTTCCTACATGATCTTGATATTGAAAGAAAAGATGTGTAGACTAATGTTCCACATTTTTTTTTAATAAGAAATGTTCACTACTCTGATATGCTTCAGTGCTACACTCTCAATTTGTCCCACACTCTCCAAGTTTTTATTTTTTCTCTTTTTTTTTTTTTATTAAAAAAATTTCAGGTATACACGTGCTCCCCATCCTGAACCCTCCTCCCTCCCCCCCCCCCATACCATCCCCCTGGGCCATCCCAGCGCACCAGCCCCAAGCATCCAGTATCGTGCACTGAACCTGGACTGGCATCTCGTTTCATACATGACATTTCACATGTTTCAATGCTATTCTCCCAAATCTTCCCACCCTCTCCCTCTCCCACAGAGTCCATAAGGCTGTTCTATACATCAGTGTCTCTTTTGCTGTCTCGTATACAGGGTTATCGTTACCATCTTTCTAAATTCCATATATATGCGTTAGTATACTGTATTGGTGTTTTTTCTTCTGGCTTACTTCACTCTGTATAATAGGCTCCAGTTTCATCCACCTCATTAGAACTGATTCAAATGTATTCTTTTTAATGGCTGAGTAATACTCCATTGTGTATATGTACCATAGCTTTCTTATCCATTCATCTGCTGATGGACATCTAGGTTGCTTCCATGTCCTGGCTATTATAAACAGTGCTGCGATGAACATTGGGGTACACGTGTCTCTTTCCCTTCTGGTTTCCTCAGTGAATGTTTCCAGGTGACAATGAAGGGTGAAAAGTAGAGCAAATTTTACAAACAAATTTATAAAAAAATTTTCAGGTATATTTGAAAGACAGGATGCATCTTGGGCATGTAGACCTCTGTAGACCTCTGTAGACCTCTGCTCTGCAGTGTAGAACATAGTTGTTTATTGGGGTGTCAGTGGAGGAGCAGATTGTTCTTATAAACTTTTTGGTGATGACCATTCATGAGTGTGTATGTCTCATATGGTTGTGGGAACATAACTTTATGTTAATATTTTAAGAGTATATACCTAATAATGGATTTTATTAGAAGCATTCAACAAAGTAAAAATAGACTCTATGAAGTTACATAATGGCTTTTTCAGTTAGCAGTTTGACTCCCTGGAACAAAGAGTAGATAGAGAAGTAATAGCCACCAGATGATGTTAGTGAGATGACCTATTCAAATACCTATTCAAAATAAACCCAGACATAAGTAGATAATCCCTGCATAAGACATGGAGCAGAGTATGTGAAGGTGATAGAAATCACATAATTTCTTACACAGAGTACACAATTCCACCACAATGTCTCATCACACCATAAGCATTACCAAATTTTTTATGGTATTTCTAATTTTAATGTAACTTTATCAAAAGAGAAATACACATATATTATTGATCCAGTTACACAAAGCATCAGAAGTACTTGGAAAGTAGATGCAGTAAGTTTTTAATTATTCATAGGCAGCATATGCAGACATACCAAGATTTCTTAGAAAAATGAAACTATAAAATTTAAAGGTGAATTTAATAAAAATCAGCTCATAATGAAGCAGGGCACTCAAAGTTGGTGCTCTGGGACAACCCAAAGGGATGGGGTGGACAGGAAGATGAGAGGGGAGTTCAGGATGGGGGTGACATGTGCACCTGTTGCTGATTCATTTGTGCTGCAAAAACCAGCACAATATTGTAATTATCCTCCAATAAAAATAAGTAAATTAACTTAAGAAAATCAACGTATAATGTACAAAACCAGGTGGCAAGGCAATGAGCAAAAGCCCCTACCTTGCACACTGCTGTGAGATTCCCTGATATTACAATGTTTGTCCTTATGAGGAACAATGAGATTAATTGATCACGTTCATTGTTTTCATAATTAAGAAAAGTGTGCTAAAGCCCTTTCCGTCTTTCCACAAAATAAGCTATGTATCTGAAAGAAAGGAGAACCAAAAGTCATGTCTGTAGACCAGGATAGCATTTTTTTGTTTAGAATTAAAATTTTATGCCCCTCACCCGCCACCGGTGGAATCTTTTGAAAGCTTCAGCACCCCTTCCAATTAGAGACTCAAAGGAGGCAAGGGGACTACTTTGCCAATCATTTCTGTTTTGAATAGAGTAAGAATATAAGGAAACCCAGCTTCATTCTTTGTTGGAAGCAACAGCTTATTGGCTTCAATCCTTGCCATAAGCAAAGCCAGCTCTGAGTTTAGTGATATTATCTACTTAGGGATGTTATCTGACTTAAGAAGAGATCCAAGCATTGCTTGACACTGCATCTGGTATGGAATTATGTGTTTAAAATTCTTAATCTCACTTTAGCTACATTTCAGTTTCATGTTTTCCTGAAATTTCTGATATATTCCAATTGACTAAAAAGAACAAAATTAAGTATGTTTTGGTAACAAAATTAAGTATGTCCAAATAACAGAATTCCAAATAACTTATTTTTAGCTCATGGCACATGAATTAACTTCAACATATCTTTCAATTACTTTAAAGAATATGCAAAATGTTTGTGCTTGTAATAAGTCTGTTGGGCTTCCCAAGTGGCACTGTGGTAAAGGATCCTCCTGCTAATGTAGGAGATGCAAGAGATGTGAGTTCAAATCTGGGGTCCGGAATATTCCCTGGAGAAGGAAATGGCAATCCACTCCAGTATTCTTGCCTGGAAAATTCCATGGACAGAAGAGCCTGGCAGGCTACAGTCCTTGGGGTCACATAAAGGTCATACAAGATGAGCAACTGAGCATGGAGAAACAACATGTTTGTTATTCTAGAGAAAAGGCAAATAAAAGATTCAAGATAAAAGGAAACTGTACTTAAGTGGTCAGTGACAGGAACTTTATAAAATAAATAAGCAAAATATATAATTGATTGTACTGTTCTCTGAGAAAAATTTTGATGCTGTTCTTGAAAGTAGAATTGAAAATGCATAACTGATCAGTAGATGCCTAGCAAGTCCAGAAGAAAGCAGACTAACTCAAGAACTCAAAAATCTATTTATAAATGGTTGCATAAGCTGTTTGTATTATGATACTAGCTTGTAGACCATCAACTTAATTTTTGCCCTTTGGTGTCAGTACTTAACAAAAATTGTTTTATATATTCCGTTTGATTAAAATAATGCAAAGGAAGTCATGAAAATAGTAATACAACTCATGAAAAATTTACAGTACATATAAAATATGTAGCCCGTGTACTGTATTTTCATTATATCTGACTATATTTGAACGTAGTTATCTGTCTCTCTGAAGAACATACAGCCTCTAGTGTTTAAAGATTCCTAGTAAACTAGTTGCTAAGTCTTGTCCTCCTCTTTGGGATCCCATGGTCTGTAGCCTGCTAGGCTCCTCTGTTCATGGGATTTCCCAAGCAAAAATACTACTGGAGTGGGTTGCCATTTCCTTCTCCAGAAGATCTTCTCGACCCAGAGATCAACTCTTGCCTCCTGCATTGCAGGCAGATTCTTTACCACTGAGCCACCTGGGAAGCTCTCCTAGTAACTTAATCTAAAATTAACAGAGTAAAAACTTTTATCTACTCTGAAATTTCTCAAGATTGAACAGTCGATATTTATGAAGAATTGTCAAAATCTCTAAGACTCTATAAAATCTTGATTTTATGAATATTCTGTATATAGAGAGACTCATCTCAAGTGGCACTACTGGTAAAGAACTGTGCCTGTCAATGCAGGGGGTGTAAGAGACAGTTTAGGTCTCTGTGTCAGGAAGATCCCCTGGAGAAGGCAATGGCAACCTACTCCAGTATTCTTGCCTGGAGAATCCCAAGGACAGAAAAGCTTGGTGGGCTACAGTCCACGGGGCTGCACAGAGTCCGACATGACTGAAGATAACTTAGCACTCAGGCATGCATATATAGAGAGAGAGACATATAGAAGGAATATAAACTTCAGCTGAATTCCCAGAGTTTTCAAAGTTATTTGAATAAACAAATAAATAAAAAATGCTCCCTGCAGTAGTAGAATTTAGTATCCAATTTTCTCATGTACAGATAACAAAGTAGAATAAAGCTCAAGCAAGTACACACGGGACAGCAAGTAGAGTGTCATGACTAAAACAGTACTAACATAGGATAAATTTGTGCCATTTCTGGTAGATGCCATCTGAAAGTATGTGAAGTGTTCAAGAAAAACACATTTCTATTTTAATGTGATCATGATAGAACACATATCTCTTAGATTTAAAGGAGAAAGTATCTCAAACCCAGTCTCTGTGATTTCCTCAGAATTTTCCTATTTCCCAGATTTTGATTACATCAGTTTGGTTCACATAAAAATGTAATGAACTATACATCGAGGGAACCATTTTAACAATAAATATGCAAATAAAAATCCAGCATGGATTTCTTAGGAAACATTTCCTTAATCCTTTCTTATTTCTCAATGTTCCACTTTTATTTATATATTTGTTTAAATTTGAAAAAGAGATACAATAATGATACAAAAATGACCAATAAGATAAAATTATATGGTAAATAATGGACTTTATTACAACATTGCCATTACTTGGAAAAATGAATTATTTCCTATTCTCCATACATTTGCAATACTGTCTAGTTATTCTTGGTGGTAGTGGTTTAGTCACTAAGTCGTGTCCAACTTTTGCCTGTAGGATAAAAGTAACCTGTAGCCTGCCAGGCTCCTCTATCCATGGGATTCTCCAGGCAAGAATACTGGATTGGGTTGCCATTTCCTTCTCCAAGGGATCTTCCTGACCCACGAATTGAACCCGGATCTCCTGTACTGCAGGCAGATTCTTTACTGACTGAGCTGCTGCTGCTGCTGCTAAGTCACTTCAGTCGTGTCCGACTCTGTGTGACCCCATAGACAGCAGCCCACCAGGCTCCCCCATCCCTGGGATTCTCCAGGCAAGAACACTGGAGTGGGTTGCCATTTCCTTCTCCAATGCATGAAAGTGAAAAGTGAAAGGGAAGTCGCTCAGTCGTGTCCAACTCTTCGCGACCCCATGGACTGCAGCCCACCAGGCTCTTCCATCCATGGGATTTTCCAGGCAAGAGTACTGGAGTGGGGTGCCATCGCCTTCTCCAATTGACTGAGCTACATGGTGACAATTGCTATTAGTAACTATTATCCATACATAAGTATAAAAAACTCCAACTCAGGCTAATTTGATATCATTATATTTAAAATAAGTCATAGAAGAATAAAAATTATATAGGTATTTAATATCATATGCTGTTGCCTATTTTAATTGTTCAAAACTTAAAGTTGGGTTCCTAAAACATATTTATTGGGAGCACCTGAGAATTAGCTATTTGGAGAGCCTTTTTAAAATTAGCATGAAGGCCTTCAAAGAAAAAATAAATAGCTTCTGTAGTGTTTGGGTTAGAGAAGACTCTTCTGTAAAGCTTCCGAAAGATAATGTTATCAGTTTCTGAGTGGCAGCAAAGGGGAAAAAGTGTTTATTATGTGGATATAAAATAAATCACACTCAGGGCATGATCCAACTTGAGAAGGGTTAAGGAAATGAATGTTAGCTAAGTCCAACACCTGGTAATTTCCTGGCTGCTTCTTTCATTCTGAAGTTGAGTTTCATTCTCTGTGTTGGAATCAGTAGTAATAAGATCATTAGCCATGTGAAAGAATAATTATTTCCTGAAATAATAGATGAATAAAATGTGCAAAGGAAATGAGACTCTAATCTGGACATATTTATTAGGTCATTTCCCATACCCTAAACCAAGTCATTAACTCAATTATTCAACAGATATCTGAGATCTGATTATACAAAAGGCTCACAGTCCTTGAGTTATCAATATCTAGTGGATAATTTCAAGAAATTCCCATTTTTCAATGGCTAGTGTGTTATCTCATGCAGTTTTATTGATTATAATGATAAAACTAGTGATGATAATTGCAAGCATTAAAAATAATGATTTTCTTTTGTCCATAATGTAAAATGAAATAGAAAAGACTGAAAAATAGATATCAATTTTATATCATTTATCAACAAAGGAAATAATCATGAACAACTGGTAGATCATTTGTAAGAGTGAAATCTTTCACGTCAGCATTCAGAAGTTCTGGAAAGCCCAACATATCTTCTTGATGTGTCCACCATATGTGGTTCTATTTATGTGCTTTTCTAAGTATTTGGGCATAAGTATCTTGCATATGTGGGAGGTCACCTTTATACATTTGGTTCTCTTCCAAGGGTTTTCTCCTATTTTCAGCTGACATGCTACCAACAAACACAATTTTTGTGTTCTTATTTCAGATAAGCCAGTTATTAGTACAGCTTAGCTTTACATTCTAACTAACAAGAAATATATTGCCATGTATCACTGCTATAGGTACATTTTGAGACAGAAGATTTATATTAAAGATTCAGTTAAGAGCTCATGGCTCTTTGTTAAGATTATCACTTGGGCAATTTAATTATGATTTCAAAAATTAAATTTGTAACTTTTTGTTCAAAGAACATCTTCTGATACAAATGTTCTTCAAAATTTAAACATGGCCTGATTTTAAATGACTAGATGTTTGATTCTATATATATATATTTTTTAATCTAAGCTTCTTTCTTTAATGTTCTAGTTCACTGAGAGGGACTTCAGAAATTTAAACTCAAAATTGGCAGGATTCTGACAAGAAATTGGAAAGAAAAATCACCAGAATTCTTACCACATTAAACAACACGCTGTGAAAGATAATTATGACAGGCTGGCTCAGGAAGCAGCAGAGTTTGGCTGTAGCATTCTAATAAGAGAAAGAGAAGATAACTCTCACAAAGTAAACTTGTATCAACAAAGGCTTTTGAAATTTTTTTTTCTATATTTGTAAAATCACAGATGCTGATATACAGAAGCTATGGAGACAGGGGAAAGAGCCAAATATATAATTTTAATCTAGTTTTGGAGATCAAGAACTTCAAAATATTTTCAGTTGCATCCCACATAACCATATTCTATCACAGAGAAAGCAGGCAGCACTGACATAGAAGCTTCACATCACATCACATCACACACAGGAATGGAGAATATGAAGGCCACTGAGCACTGAATTTTCGCATTGTACTGCAATTACAGGAACACCTGTGCTACCTAGCTGTGCACAGAGCCCTGTGAAATGCAATGTTCCAGAGCTGTCAAAATGTCTCATTTCTTGTCTCTAATGCAGAGGCTTAATTATACTGGATTTGGCTCTTTGGTTAGGCTGTGTTTTAGTTACAAGCATAAAGCAGAAGGTCTAATGATTTTTAATTTAACCAGAGACACAGTTTTAAACGTTCAGCTTTGTATCATTCTTTAAACAATGCTTCTGCTATATTTACAAAGAAAAATACAGGAGTTGCTGTGATATAAAAATGACACAAATCATGAAAATGTTTTAACAGAACTGTTTATCTGTATTCATCTGAGATGCCTTTCAGCTCTTAACATTTGAGTGAGTTATGTAGTTTTAGCTCCGTGTTTACAAGAATTAAGCCGCTTGGAAATTGGACTTCTTTTACTACCTGATGCTCACACTGATGCATCAATAAACTGATATATTGAAGAAGTTGCTTACTTAAATATAGAGAGGTAGAAAATAATTATATTATGTCTTTAATATTTTATTATTATATGTGTGTTCAGTTGTTAAGTCATGTCAAACTCTTTGTGACCCTATGGACTGCAGCATGACAGGCTTCCTTGTCCTTCACTATATCCCAGTTTGTTCTAACTAATGTCCATTGAGCTGGTGATGCTTTCTAACCATCTCAAGCTCTGCCTCACCCTTCTTTAGCCTTCAATCTTTCCCAGCATCAGGGTTTTTTCCAATGAATCTGCTCTTCCATTCAGGTGGCCAAAGTATTGGAGCTCAGTTTTGGCATCAGTTCTTGCAATGAATTTTCAGAACTGATTTCCTTTAAGATTGACTGGTTTGATCTCATTGCAGTGCATGTGACTCTCAAGTGTCTTCTCCAGAACCACAATTTGAAAGCACCAATTCTTTGATGCTCAGCCTCATTTATGGTTAATTAATTCAGTCAAAAAGAAAAAAACAAACAAACAAAACAGTATTTCTGAGACTAGACACTTCCTTAAAAGTTCCCCTAGTAACAGAATATATGTTTTCCAAGTTTACATGTCTCTTGAAAAAAGATATAAAAGGTATAAATTGGTACCTGTGGCAGTAACTTTGTTTTGAAAAAAATCTTTCATTTTGGGGAAGTTAATTGTATAAGAGATTGAACTCTCACTCTTAGAGTTGTATAAAATAAATTCTGCCTTTCTATAGTGTCTTATGCTTGACATAAAACTCTACTTGGCCTTTTAAAGTCATTAACTACGTTAATTGTATCTATGCTCAGTGCTCGTCTGAAAATGTTAATGAATAATCTCTTCATGTAAGGTGACTTCCCATTTGGGGTTGCCCAAACACTCTGATAGAGCAAAGCCTTAAGAATCAATTCTGGGCTTTATAATATAGAAAATTGGTTATTTTTTGCATATGTTACAACTTTTTTGCCCCCTAACTTTTCTGGGCTTCCCTGGTGGCTCAGAGGTAAAGAATACACCTGCCAGTGCAGGAAACATGGATTGGATCCCTGGTTCAGGAAGAGCCCCTGGAGAAGGAAATGGCAATGCATTCCAGTATTCTTGCTGGGAAATCTCATGGACAGAGGAGCTTTGTGGGCTACAGTCCATGGGGTAAAGAGTCAGACACAACTTAGCCAGTAAACAACAACAACAATCTTACTTACCTCGATGGGATATGAATTCTCTAGAGTTCCAGAGGGAAATATCATATCTCAACAATATATTGCTACAGTATTTGATCCTATATTGGAAGGTCAGCTTAAATCTTGTATATTTAAAGGGGACGAGTAGCTCAAGATATGTGACCTTTTTATAATTTTCTAAGGTTTACAACAGAACTATCCTATACAAACACTGTAGCTGTGAGATTCTAAAACCATATCTCTTATTTTTGTATTGAATCATATTGTACAAAATCTTAGGTTTGTTATTTTTACAGAAAAAGACATATCCAGATTTAACAATCAAGAAAGCAATGGGAAGTGTCAGAAAACAAAAACTTGGAAGTAAACTCAGTATGTATTCAATGATATTTTATAAGAACTGAAACAGTTGCCACTTAAAAAAAAAATTCCAATTGGCAATCATTGCTTAAAGTGTGCAGGACAGTCCACACTGAAGACTACTTAGTAAATTTAGCATAGTTATGTGATAATTAAGATTTTTAGTGGAATAAAATCACTGGACTACTGTGACCTGGGATGCCACTAGACTAGACATACATATTGAACAGTTGAGTGATTTCTGGACTGTGCTTTAAAAAACATAGAAATTTTAAGGAATGTTAATAAGTAGTCAGATTGTGAAATATTACAGGCTAAATTTCTCTGAATAATCCAGAGTAGCATTAGCAATGTGAGACTTCCTAAGGTTAAAAAAAAAAAAATTAAGTGTTTAACAGTATTTCCCAAACTCTTTATATATTATTTAAAATTTTATTGAAATGTTGTTGATTTAAAATGTGTTTAATTTCCACTGTAGAGCAATAGTTTATATATATATATATATATATATACTTTTTCATAGCTTTTGTCTTTATGACAGAATATTTACTATATTTCACTGTGCTATACAATAGGACCTTGTTGTTTATCCATCCTATGTATACTAGCATCCTATGTATACTAGTCTGCATCTGCTAATCCCAAACTCCCAACTGTATTTCAATACTTTTATATTTAAATAGAAGTGTTTAAAAGTTTAGAGCTTTGTAAGTTATTTAAAGGCAAGCACTCTTTAACAACTATTAGGTCAGAAAATATGATTCCCTAGTGGCTCAGATGGTAAAGAATCCACCTGCAATGCAGGAGATGGGAGTTCAATCCCTGGATTGGGAAGATCCCCTGGAGAAAGGAACGTCTACCCACTCCAGTATTCTTGCCTGGAGAATTCCATTGACAGAGAAGCCTGGTGGGCTACAGTTCATGGGGTCACAAAGAGACACAACTGAGTCAATAACACATTTCTTGTTAGAAAATAGAAGTTCTGCATATGCGTTCTACTATCTCCTTCTGATTACATCCTGGCTTTTACTATAAGCACTATAATGTTATGCAAAATAATTATTCCATAGCTTTCCTTCTTTTCAATTAATATTTTTTAATCCATCTGTGCCCTCTTGTTCTCTTTTATTGTTTAAGTTACTACTTCTTTGTCTAAGAAGCTAATTTTTGTGTGAAATTTCCCACAATCTGGATTTTGCTGGTTGGACTTGATGTTACAATTTTATACGTGTCTGTCACTTGTAATTTTTTTCATTAATAATCATTAATTAGAGTTAAGGTGTAATTAGATTTAATGTCAATGTTTTGGAAAGGTTACTTCATAGATAACATGTTTACTTCAATTGGGAAGAATGTAGTATTTGTCTTTCATGTTGCAATGTCTGCTTCACATGAGGTTCAGTGGTAAAGAATCCACTTGCCAATTCAGGGAACACAGGTTCAATCCCTGGGTTGGGAAGATCCCCTGGAGAAGAAAATGATAACCCACTTCTTGCCTGGGAAATCCCTTGAACAGAGGAGCCTGGTAGGCTACAACACATTTTGTCACAAAGAGTTGGACACCACTGATCACACACATGCATGCATGTTGTGATACTAGCCATCATGAATTTTCTATTCTTTAGAGATTTGAATGAATGGATTTGCTCTCATTCTAAAATTTCTTCTTCATAAAACTATAATATATTTTTTAAAAATATAATTTATTTCATCCATGTCTTAGTTACCAGGAGACATAGTTAAGAGGAAAGGCAGAATAGAGTCTCTCAACTCTTTATCGACTGTTACAGAGTAAATTTTCTAGAATCTGTAAAAGACAAATAAAATAGTTTTCTTTAGTTAAAAATGAAAATTAGTTTTATTTTGAACTGGTGAAATTAAATATATTTGATTTGGTTTGATGTATTGTACTTATTGGGCTTCCCTGGTGGCTCAGATGGGAAAGAATCTGCCTGCAAAGCAGACATGGGTTCAGTTCTTGGCTTGGGAAGATCTTCTGGAAAAGAGGATGAATACTCACTCCAGTGTTCTTGCCTGGAAAATTCCATGAAAAGAGGAGAATGGTCTGCTACAGCCTGGTCTGTTAGTTGACTGAGCAACTAGCACTTCTAATTCCACTTCCATTGTATTTATTATTCTCACTGATGTCAAAATTTTTCTATCTTTGGTTGTTTTGCATTTGAACTGGAATCAGATAGAAGCAGGTATTTCGCTCAATTATTTCTTTTAGTGGGAAATTGTATTGCAAGACCTCAATCTGGTTATTATGAGTGGTCATTGTTTTTAAGAAATATGAATACAAGTCCCCATGAATTCTTACTGAGAGATCTTTTCCTACTTTAATCTCTGTATAAATGCTAAATGAATTATTTTGTACTTTGTACTGCACAGACACAAGCAGAGACATCACTTCACCAACAAAGATCTGTATAGTCAAAGCTATGGTCTTTCCAATAGTCATGTACGGATGTGAGACTTGGACAATGAAGAAGGCTGAGTGCCAAAGAACTGATGCTTTCAGATTGTTGTATTGGAGAAGACTCTCAAGAGTCCCTTGGACTACAGGGAGCTCACACTAGTCAATCCTAAGGGAAATCAACCCTGAATATTCATTGGAAGGATTTATGCTAAAGCTGAAGCTCCAATCTTTTGGCCACCTGATATGAAGAGCCAACTCATTGGAAAAGACCCTGATGCTGGGAAGGATTGAGGACAGGAGGAAAAGGGAACAACAGAGGATGAGATGGCATTACCAACTCAATAGACATGAGTTTGAGCAAACTATGGGAGATAGTGAAGGAGAGGGAAGCCTGGTGTGCTTCCCCTAGTTAGTAACTGAACAACACAGACACAAGTAATAGAACAAAGACTATTCTTCTTTTAACCTATGTTCACTTATTTGGGTGACTTAATTATAAAATTAGTTGAAATTATTTGGGGATATATAGTGTTCATTCATGGAGAAGGCAATGGCAACTCATTCCAGTACTCTCACCTGGAAAATCCCATGGATGGAGGAGCCTGGTACGTTACGGTCCATGGGGTTGCTAGGAGTCAGACACGACTGAAGTGACTTAGCAGCAGCAGCAGCAGTGTTCATTCATAAATACACCAAACACACGTTGAGTCTTTACTCTGAGTTAAGACACTTTCAAAGTGATTCTATTGATGTGATTGTTATATCAGGATCTCTAATCCTTATTATTAGGATTTATTACTGTTGTTTAGTAGCTAAGTTACGTCTGACTCTTTGTGACCCCATAGGCTGCAGCACTCCAGACTTCTCTGTCCTCCAGGATGTTATCAGGATAGAACATAATATATGTTAATTATTAGTTCTATGATTGGTTCTATTCTAGGAAATTTCGTGTCTTTTAAATTTAGTATTTATAGCAGCTCGATAGAGATGTAGTATTATTTACTATTTAATTTAAGGAATTAGAAGCTTATGAAGCCAATAAATCTTACTGGTTGGAAGAACACAGATAGCATACAAACCCAGGCTTTCTAGCAATGATATGTATGTTTATACTTTAACTCTCTTGCTGCAGTATAACTTTTTTTTTCCTCTGTCTTTATTTTGTCATGGTAGTTATCATTAATTCTTCAGACAAGGAAAAGTGCTTATGATTAGTATTAGTCAGCTATTCCTGTGATAATGTAGAATAACAAAATAATCCCAATATCTCAGTGACTATTAAGAACACACATTCACTTTTTGTTCTTGTGTTTATAAGTTGTTCAGAGGTTGCTCCCATCCATACTGCATGTTGAGTTCTTTACCAAAATATATCTCTCATTTCAAAGTCAGGTTTAGGAACTTGAGGCTACCTAGGCCAAATGGAGTGGACAACGGCAGGGTAGGATGGGTATACATATCCAAATATATACTACATACATATCCAAATATATACTACATATATATATTTAAATTTAGATACATTTATTTATATTACATTTAATATGTAATATATATCACAAATTATAATGATATATAATACATTATACATATATATATATATATAAAATCCTATAAGTTCTACACATTTATTAATTGAATATTTAGCATTCACTAGGAATAATGCCAAGACATTTAAATAGAAATTCTCATAACAAACTCATACAGTGGAAAATAATCTTTATCCTTCTTTCTGTCATTCTTTCTTCTTCTTTTCTTTCTTTCTTAATAAAAGGGAATTGAGGTTCAGAGGTATTACATAGCTTCCTTAAGTTCATGTGATTACTGAATAATAAGCTGGGATATGAATACAGTAAAGATGGAGAACTTGATAACACACAATAAGAGGAATAATTACAGAAGCAGAGTACTTCAGTGGATGGAATGGAATAAATCCAGTCTCTTGAACTACAAGGAGATCAAACAAGTCAGTCCTAAAGGAATTCAACTCTGAATATTCTTTGGAAGAACAGATGCTGAAACTGAAGTTGTAATACTTTGGCCCCCTGATTTAAATGGCCAACTCATTGGAAAAGACTCTGAAGCTGGGGAAGACTGAAGGCAAAAGAAGAAGGAGGTAGCAGAGGAAGAGATGGTTAGATAGTATCACCAACTTAATGGCCATGAATCTGAGCAAACTCTGGAAGATAGTGAAGGACAGAGAAGCATGGTGAGCGGCAGTCCATGGAGTCAGAGTTGGACACGACTTGACAACTGAACAACAGTAAAAAATAAAGGGACTCAATTTAGACGTGAACACAGGCAGTTTATATTTTTAAAAATGAAGTGAAGAAAGAGCCTACATATGTGCAGATGCAGGTAAGTTGTAACATTTAACGTGAAATTTCTCTGATTGCTCATATTAAGCAAGCTCATCAACTAAGTGAAGAGCTGGGGAAAGAGGTGGGACTTTAAAGAGAGAATTAAAGATGCAAAATTATTTAGGAAGGTAAAGACTAAATTAACTTTAAAAAGTCAGGTTTGTAAGGCAGGACTAAGAGCTTGCCATCGTGTGTTTTCTTCTGTCATACTCAACACAGGTAAAAGTATAGAGTAGGTAGGATATTAGATTTCAACAACATTTTGTTTTTGCCTAGAGAGTGAAATAAGGAGAAAATCACAAAGAAAGAGAAAAAAAAAATGTGAGTAAAGGAAATATCATTGGCTCTTAGAGTCAAAGCTAGGTAAGAAGAAAAGAAAAAAAAATTATTAATCATGGAATTTAAACCAAGTAGGAATAGAAAAAAGCATAAGCTTTCAGAGTCAGAGAAATATGAATGGATAAATGCACTGGAGTTCTTGATGAGTTAGAGGAATTTGGGAGCTGAAAGGAACAGACAAAGGAAGTGAAATTATTAGGATAGGGTGTGGGAGGCTAACATGCTAGAAACTGAGATGATGGAGGATGCACTGCTAGGCACTTTGGATTAGGATGTACTCAGACTCCTTTTCCGTGGATCTTATGCCAACTTTTCTGAAATACCCTATTTAATTCTCTTTTTTATCTCCCAGTCTGATCATATATCTCCTCAATGCACAGTTCAAGTTTTCCTCTACCAAATCATTAATTATAACATATTCTACAGTGATTCTTATCTGCCTAAAAGCATTTTTGCAATGAAAGTTGTTGCCACACAATGCAGTCCTATAATAAATAAACTGTTATGTCCGGATTTTCTTTGGTAGTTGTATGATTGCAATATTATTTCTTAATGTATGTATCTCCATCACTCTTACAGAATATTTAATGAAGTCTTGTCAAGGAATAAAATTAACCAATGATAAACTATCCTGATTCCATATGTCTCATTTAATAAAGTGTCCTTTGCAAAGCTATATCTTGTGGCCATTTACTAGGTATGTGATCCTAGATTTATTTCTGAACTTCTGTAAGACTAAGGACACAATTCACATAAGATAATTGGTAGTTAACTAGATACAATATATGGCAACAGTGAACACCCTAAATAAGTTTCACTGGGCCTAAGAGAAGCAATGCATGTATTAGTAAGAGAAAAGAAGAATCATTTATGTCTTACTCTATTTTAACATAGAAGATCTTAAAGCCAATCAATCATTCTTACTTGAAAGTTATGTTATACCCAATAATGAATAGCTTTTCAAAGCAACCATTGAGCATGGTGCACATTTGTTTCTCATAATACATAAGATGAAATTTCTAAATGTCTCTATTGGTCCTGATCATTACACAGGGTATCATTAAAGCTATAAAATGTTAACCTACTGTGTAATCATATTCAGATGCATTCCATCATACACTTCACAGAATGTTGAAGATAAATTTAGCAAAAGGTAGGAATTTGTGATTTTAAGTCACTAAACACTAAAATAAAGCACCTTGATCTTCTAAAATTGAAAGCCTAGTATAACTAAATCACATATATATTTTTATGATATTACTACTTGAATAATCAATATTACATTGGTATAGTCATTCTGGTGTGTCTGACTCTTTGTGACCCCATGGACTATAGCTTGCCAGGCTCCTCTGTCCAGTGGGATTCTTCAGGGAAGAATACTGGAGGAGATTGCCATGCCCCCCTCCAAGGGATCTTCCTAACCCAGGGACTGAACTCAGGTTTTCCACATTGCAGGCGGATTCTTTACCATCTGAGCCTCCAGGAGAAGCCACAATATATAACACGTTCTGTCAAAACCCTGGGTCAATAGCAATAATATCAATGTAGTATCAATCAGGACCAATAGAGACACTAAGGAATTTCATCTTATGTATTATGAGAAACAAATGTGCAGACTGAAAACATCACCAAGGTCAGTGATTGCTTCGAAAAGCTATTCATTACTGGACATAGCATAACTTTCAAGTAAGAATTGCTGATTGGCTTTAAGATCTTCCTCTATGTAAACAGAGAGTAAGACATAATGATTCTTCTTTTCTCTTGTTAATGCATGTGTTACTTCTCTTAGGCCCAATGAAAGTTATTTAAGGCATTCATTATCTTTATTAACATTTGACAGATGTCCATCATATGAAACAAATATTTATTCCCCTGAAGTCTCAACGGGGCTTTCTGGTATGTAGGTGTTTTATTGAATTATTGATAATAAGTCAATAATTCTGACCTGGAAAGTGAATTTATTTAAGAATACTATAGTGGTTGTTCCAATACTCAGCACTTTGCTCCTTAAACAAGATATCTGAGGAATTTTGCTCTTGCATTTTCCATTCTGCAATTCTCCCACTAATATGGACATTAGCAATCAATGCTAAGACCCTCTTGCTTAAATTGTTTTAAAATACTAACTGAGGTAAAATATGATTCTATCTTCTAGGCCTGGATTATGTGTCCTTACCCCCTGAGTTCCCACTTTCTTAACCTTACTTCATAGCTGCGCAGTACCTTTTACCTTCCAAATTCCCAAACTATAATTTTCAGTTTATTCTTGCTTGTCAATTTCTACAGACTAAAGTGATTAAAAATAAAATATGCCATGACTCATGAATGCAAAATACTTGATATGCAAGGGGAAAACAGTTAAACACAAGTAGCATGTATTGAATTCACAGTTGCTATTGTACAGTTGGTAAGTTGCATATGACTCTTTGAGACCCCCATGAACTACTGCACACCAGACTTTCTTGTCCTTCACTATCTCCTGGAGTTTTCTGATTCATGTCCACTGAGTCAATGATGCTATCTAACCATCTCATCCTCTGATACCCTCTTATCTTTTTGCCTTCAATATTTACAAGTGTCAAGGGTTTTTTCTAATGAGCCAGCTCTTCACAAGTGGCCAAAGTATTGGAGCTTTAGCTTCATCATCAGTCTTTCCAATGAATATTCGGAGTTGATTTCCATTAGGATTGGTCTAATCTTCTTGCAGTGCTATAGAAGGAAGAAATTTAATAACTGTCTAGTTAATAGCCAATGACTGAAGTAAGACTTCCTACCAAAATGGCTTATAGCAAAACAAATGAAATTAGAAGTGCCCTTAATATGGCATTGCTGGGAGAGTAAAACCTTGTGGAGCTTGTTGGGTTTCTTTCTTTTATTTGAAAGGGTAAAACATTAATTTTAAGTGTCCCATATAGAATTTGGTAAGTATATTTCAATACCAGAAATAAGCACTAAAATAGTATACTAAGAGATATGGTCATGTCAGTAAAAAAATTAAAATGAAATTTGGAAAATTCAAATAACCCAAAATAACTCACTACCCCTGACATCCACAAAGGAAAATAAAAAGAATATTGGCAAAGCAATTTGAAAGAATTAATCATTCAAGTTTAATCAGATTTTCTCTAAGTGTTGGTACATATGCTGATGGTTTCTGCTATGGGCTGAATGTTCAGTGTCCTACCCCTCCCCCACAAATTCACATGTTGAAGACTTGATGCCAAATTTTTCTCTAGAAAAATACATTTACTATAAAGAACTGGCTCCTGCAATCGTAGGGGCAGGAAAGTCCTAAATTTTTAGGGAAGGCCACAAAGCTGAAAATTCTGAAAATAATTGTAGTCTTAAACCTGAAGACAGTTTTTAGTCAGATTTCCTGCCTTCTTTGGGACCTCAATCTTTTCTAGTAAGGAGTTCAACTGATAATACACATCGTGGAGGTTAATTTGCTTCACTAAAATTCTACTGTTTTGAATGTTATCACATCTAAAAAAATGCCTTTTCAGCAACATCCAGTCTGGTGTTCTACCAAACAAATGGGTACTATAGCCTGGCCAGGTTGAAATATAAAATTAGCCATTATAATAAGAAATATTTTTAGAGATTTTTTAAATTGAATTTTAGATTCAGCATTTTTGGTGTTAGTGTAATTGGGTTAAGCTCCATATATAATAATGTATGGATATGGAATGGGACAGTATTGAAATAAATCTTTGATGAAATCATATATGTTGCTCTTGGATTAATGTATAACTCATGTTTGATATGGGGTTAAATGTAAACAACAGCTCTGCATTAAAGCTCATGAGCTGATAATATAGACAGAGAGCATACTTGATTTGAAGTATACTCTGTTGCTATCTAGCTGTTGTTTATATATGCATATTTATCTGATATATACTTGTTACTGGAAAATTCCATAGTTCCCCACAAATGCAATACTTGCTACTATTCATTGATCAGTGAGGGAACTGAACACTTAGATAATGTTTTCAAGACTATATAATCATGATGTTTGTGTGATATTTTCCATAAACTCAAAACTAGATTCAATTCCAAAGGTCATTGTGAAAACCATATTCTAATCAGATGGTTTGGGGAAATATAATTTGAAGAACTAAGAAAACACATTGTTAATGAACTATGTGAGATAGTATTATGGATATTCTCTTTTTACACTCTAGCCTTTAATGTCTATATGTTGAGCTCCAATTAGAATGATCATGGAAACACGAAAGCACAAATCCTTGGTATTCTAAAGTATTGAAAGCCAATCTCTTAGTGTTTTTATCCTCTCTCACCTATAAATTACTTTTCTTACTTGTTTTCCACTTATATTTGTGAAACAATGTCTTTGATACACTGTTTGTTCAATGGATGTTTATCACTGTGCAAAATAACTTGATAATTATTGTATTGTTAGATGACTTTGCTGTAGTTTTGCTTTTAATTGAGATGCAGATGTTAAGCCTATGAAGGCAATAATGTTTCCATTACATTCCAAGAATGAGAAAAATAAGAACTTATCATATAATGTTGCATATAAAGAAAACTAAGATTATTTGTAAGAGACTAATATGTGTATGCATATAGACATATATGTGTGTACACACATGTGTGTGTGCACACGTATATTTAAATAGCTATTTTGGCATTTTACACTATGATGGCTCTTAAAATTTCTGTGACAAGAGTTCTTAGAGGCTACATTAGAAGTTCCTCTATGTACTTTTTTATTCTTGCTTATGTTATGAAGATTCATCAATACTACTATATACATTTTTGTGAAATATAATTTGCTTCCTGAATTTATCCCTCAGTCTTTTAAGTACATTTAAATGCATGAATAAAAGATTGGATTCAAACTCTTATTTTAGCTCCTGATATAGCAATATCTTCTGAAGAGACTTTGTCCAAGTTTGCATTGGTGCATCTTAGTAGTTTTCACTTTGATCTACCTAGGCCTTTAGCCTCTATTTCTTACCGAGAGTCTTTTCTAACCTATGAAATTGACACATATGTTAGAAACCACATTAGCATGCAAAACTGTGAACTCAGACATTAAAACAGTTAACCCTCATGGAGCCATCATTGACCTGTTAGGGATATTTGTTGGGTGGATAAATCTTCCTCCTTCCATGCTTCAGACATGGGTTCCATGCCCCAGACATGGGTTCCATGCCATCTCTAAGACCAACAGCTATCTCATCCCAACCTTTGGAAAGAGACTGTGTTTACCAAACCTCCCCATCCAGGAATTCACCGACCATCGTGTGAAGACCTATACCACCTTTTCCTTGTAGGCAAGCTATGCTCCAGCTGTAGCCACTACACATTTCTTATACAAGAAAAAATAAAACAAGCTTGTTTAAAAATAATAAAACATCACTCCCCATTTGTCACTATGTTAACTCTAAAGAGAAGTGGGTTAAGATGAGTTAACATTATGTTATTATTTTGAATGTTAAATGGGTGTTGTCTTCAATATTCTGTAATAATCTATATGGTAAAATAATCTGAAAAAGAATGGATATATGTATAACTGAATCACTTTACTGTGCACCTGAAACTAACACAATATTGTAAATCAACTATAATACAATGTAAAAATAAAAAATAAAAAAGTCATGTCATAACATAACATAAACAAAAAAAATCAAAACATTTTAAAAATGAGTGTGGCATTTTGTTCACCATATTTAGGCAGGGATATGATGCAAAATGACAAAAATATAAAATAAATTGTTTATACACAAAACCAATGAATGTTTGGCAGACTAGTAAGTTTAAGCTACGGGAGATAGAAATTAAAATTTTAAATCATGGTGAGTGGAATCTAATTTATTGTAAAACAATAATCAAAATTAGATCTCTGGGCCTCTAGGACTGATCTCAAATTTGTTGTCATCTCCAACACTGTTTAACCATATTTTTAATGTGTTTAGGCAGTGAAACTTGGCAAAAAATTGAGAGTAGGTGTGCTTAATTTTAAGGAACTATATGACAGTATACCAATAATTTTAGTTCCAATAAACAGAATTTAAATATGAAATAATGGACTTTTTACTCTGTGGATATTAATCCTTTTTCAAATGAGTTAATTTTAGGGAAGTTTTTTAATATATCTGTTAATCTTCTGGATGTTATCTACAGCATTTTATATATAATAAGGATTTTGATAGTAATATAAAACCCCACACATTAGAAATCTTTTAAATATAGACTGTTAATGCTAGATTCCAAAATAATAGGAATTGTACTTTTCCAGGTATTCCCTTGCTTATAAGAGACTTCTATCATACAGAAATCTCTAACAAAACACAATTTTGATGTGTGTAAAATATCTTTATTCTTCCCCCATCTCCATTCCTGCTCACACATATGATACAGGTTTGCAGAGAAATTACTATATACCATTTCTAATTTGGGTAGCTCAGATGGTAAGGAAACTGCTTGCAATGCAGGAGGTCTGAGTTTGATCCTTGAGTCAGGAAGATCCCCTAGCAAAGGGAATGGCAATCCACTCCAGGATTCTTGCCTGGAGAATCCCATGCACAGAGAAGCTGGGTGAGTCCATGAGGTTGCAAAGAGTCGAACGTGAATGAGTGACTATCATTTGAAAAGACCCTGATGCTGGGAAAGACTGAGGGTGTGAGGAGAAGGGGACGACAGAGGATGAGATGATTGGAGGGCATCACCGACTCAATAGACATGGGTTTGGGTGGACTCCAGGAGTTGGTGATGGACAGGGAGGCCTGGAGTGATGCAGTACATGGGGTCGCAAAGAGTCGGACATGACTGAGAGAGTGAACTGAACTGAACTGAGCAGGAATTTGTTTGTATTGCTTTTTTTGTAAAATAAATTTCCTTATTTAAATTTAAGATAGATTCTCTCTTAAAGCCTCAAACATCCATTTAACTAAAATGTGCATCTTAATAACTTATATTTCTGATGTACAGGACTGAACTTAAAACCATAGGCTGTAATCAAAGTCTTCTGAGAATTCAAATTGAGTATTTTTATCCTTACACTGATGAAATAATTCCATAATATCTATATCTAATTAAACATTTGCCATGGCAATGAAACATGTAAAATATCATGTAGGAAACGAGTTGCCAGTCCAGGTTCGATGCACGATGCTGGATGCTTGGGGCTGGTGCACTGGGAGGGCCCAGAGGGATGGTATGGGGAGGGAGGAGGGAGGAGGGTTCGGGATGGGGAACACATGTATACCTGTGGCGGATTCATTTTGATATTTGGCAAAACTAATACAATTATGTAAAGTTTAAAAATAAAATAAAATTAGAAAAAAAAAAAACATTTGCCATGAAGATGCCTTTCCTATGAATAAGATGCAAAGATTATTTCAAACATAGATTCCAGTTTAAAAATGAAATATTTGCACAATAAGTGTAGATTATTATTTCTATATAATTCATAACCATTAATTTTTAAGGTTGTCATAATTAGAGCAACAGTGGAGACAATATATATCACATAAGCTTATTACCGTGTGGTAGGCAGTGGGTTACATGTTTTACATCTTTATCTTTTAAACCCTACATTTTCCTCTGAGTAAATTCCTATCATTCTCATTTTACAGATGAGGAAATTAGAATTCAGAGTTCAGTTGAGCTTGCTAGTCACTTCAGTCAAGTCTGACTCTTTGTGACCCCATGGACTATAGCCCACCAGGCTTCTCTGTCCATGGGATTCTACAGGCAAGAATACTAGAATGGGTTGCCATACTCTTCTCAACTGAACATGGTTACAAATCAATAAATGATGGAGCTAAAATTTGAACCAGTGTTTAAATTGTCAAAACTTATGTGCTCAAGTTCTACTGCCTTCCTGTTAGAAATCTTTATGGAAGCCAATGGCTTAAAAATATGATGAAACAAAATACATTTTAGAATATGGTAGATAAATGTAGAAAACAAAAGGATAAAACATCAGGCAGGTTGGTAAAATTTGGTTGGGTAAGCTGTTGGGGTGGAGAAGGAAATGGCAACCCACTCCAGTGTTCTTGCCTGGAGAATCCCAGGGACGGGGGAGCCTGGTGGGCTTCTGTCTATGGGGTCGCACAGAGTCGGACACGACTGAAGCGACTTAGCAGCAGCAACAGCAAGCTCTTGGGGAAGAAAGCTAACACTTATTGGCATCCTCTTACAGCACAGATGGTAGGGAGCCAATTCTAGTCATGTTGATTTGCTGGTTCAGTAATTTTCCTGGTGAATTAACTTGAAATAACTTCCTACACAGTCTTGAAAGAGCCAATACCTGATTGTTTCTTGCAAAACACATAAGCTAAAAACATGCAATTTTAAATATTAAAGAAAATGACATATATAACAATAGTGTATTCAAAAACTCTTTAGAAAATTAATGGTATAGTGAATGTCTTTTAATTTTGATCTAGGCAACATAAATTAAATCATTACTAGGCTCATTTTATTTTTTTTTGATATTTTAGAATTACTTCTAAGCTGAAGAATATGTTATGTTTCCTACATAGATTCAAAAATTAAAGATTATATTTTTCATGCATGACTAATACAAGTGCAGTATATTTAAAGAAATCAAAAAAAATAAAACTCAAAGTGGCATGGCTTAGAGAAGAAATGTCAAGATGCCAAGGTACTGACAATAACAATACAGTATTAGAATGAGTGACATATACCATCCTCTTGGCAACTGCAGTTATCTCAAATTGTCAAACTAACCAACTGAATTACTGTCCAGGCTCCTAGCGTATTATTTAACCCCGAGAAACCCCACAATAATTCTGTTTTCTGTTAAGTATTAGAAAAGAGTAAAAAAAATAAAATAAAAAAAGAAAAGAGTACCACGCAATTTTTGATAATGTGAGGAAACTGGCCCCACACACATACACACAACCTTATGTATCTAGAATGGATTGAATTTGGATAGACCGAAGCCAATCAAAGGAGGGAATCTTAAATTCAATATGAAATCTCTAAAATATGGAGAGAAGCAAGGTGATGTTTCCTGATTTCTCCGTGTTTTGAAGCAAACTCATATAAGGATGTTGATAAAGAGGTGTCAGGAAGCATGTGCACCATCTCACTAGGGTCGGGGCAGGTACATTTGGAAAATTTTAATGTTGCACTGTTTGCTGGCCTTTCTAGGTCACAAATTTCCTTGCCAGCCTGCTTCCACAGGCATTCACACACACACACATACACACACACACACACACACACACACACATGTATAAAGAAAGAGAGAATGTTGGCAAAACTTTTTTTGGATAGAATTGGTCATTCAACACACAGGTATACCTGTGGTGGATTCATTTCGATATTTGGCAAAACTAATACAATATTGTAAACTTTAAAAATAAAATAAAATTTAAAAAAAAATTTAAAATCATGCAATAAAATGCTTGGAGGAACTAAAAAAAAAAAAAAAAAGAATTGGTCATTCAAGTGTGATCAGATTTTCTATAAAAATTGGCAGTTATGTGAATGCTTCCTGCTGTGGGCTGAAAGTTCATGTCCTAGTTCTCCCCCACAAATTCTCATGCTGAAGAAATGTGATCCTGTCTGGAGGTGTACCCTTAGGTGATTAAGTTTATGGGAGGTCGTGAGAATAGAGTCTTCAGAATAGGATTACTTCCTGTATAGGAAGAGGAAGAAATAAGAACCCTCTGTCTCTCTCATGTGAGGGTATAGCAAGAAGGCAGCCACATACAAGTCCAGCAGGCTCTTGTAGGCACAAAATCTGCTGGAACTTGAATCTTAGGCTTCCTAGGTTCCTGTGCCATGAAAAATAAGTGACTTTTAGTTCGGTTCAGTTCAGTCACTCAGTCGTGTCCGACTCTTTGCGACCACATGAACCACAGCACTCCAGGCGTCCCTGTCCACCACCAACTCCAGGAGTTCACCCAAACCCATGTCCATTGTGTTGGTGATGCCATCCAACCATCTCATCCTCTGTCATCCCCTTCTCCTCCTGCCCTCAATCTTTCCAGCTTCAGAGTCTTTTCCAATGAGTCAACTCTTCGCATGAGGTGGCCAAAGTACTGGAATTTCAGCTTCAATATCAGTACCTCCAATGAATACCCAGGACTGATCTTTAAAATGGACTGGTTGGATCTCCTTGCAGTCCAAGGGACTCTCAAGAGTCTTCTCCAACACTACAGTTCAAAAGCATCAATTCTTCTGCACTCAGCTTTCTTTTCAGTCTAACTCTCACATCCATACATGACTACTGGAAAAACCATAGCCTTAACTAGATGGATCTTTATTGGCAAAGTAATGTCTCTGCTTTTTAATATGCTGTCTAATCTATGTTTATTTTGTTGTAGCAGCATCATATTATGGTTAGTTCTGTAAATAAGTCTCTCTATAAATAGATATGTAAATACCTTGAAATTGTAAACTACTAATATTTGGCTGAATGAAATTGCCTAGAAATATCCTTATATGTAGTCTATTAGATGACAAGAGACTGTACACATTTATGTAGTAATTAAAATTTTCCAAAATGCTTTTATATATTTAACCTCATTTTGCACCTTCACACTATCATTGTGAAAATCTTTAACATATCTAATTTCCTGATAAAACCAACTGAGTCTAGAGAAGATAAGAAAGTTAGTAAAGTCATAAAGCAATTTACATTTGAAATTTTTCACACATTGAATATTCATATATACCTTTTCCACCTTGAGCCTGACTCCAAAATCACTGCAGATGGTGATTGCATCCATGAAATTAAAAGATGCCTACTCCTTGGAAGAAAAGTTATGACCAACCTAGGTAGCATATGAAAAGCAGAGACATTACATTGCCAACAAAGGTCCGTCTAGTCAAGGCTATGGTTTTTCCAGTGGTCATGTATGGATGTGAGAGTTGGACTGTGAAGAAAGCTGAGCAACAAAGAATTGATGCTTTTGAACTGTGGTGTTGGAGAAGACTCTTGAGAATCCCTTGGATTGCAAGGAGTTCCAACCAGTCCATTCTAAAGGAGATCAGTCCTGGGTGTTCTTTGGAAGGAATGATGCTAAAGCTGAAACTCCAGTACTTTGTCCACCTCACACAAAGGGTTGACTCATTGGAAAAACTCTGATGCTGGGAAGGATTGGGGGCAGGAGGAGAAGGGGACAACAGAGGATGAGATGGCTGGATGGCATCACCGACTCAGTGGACGTGAGTCTGAGTGAATTCCAGGAGTTGGTGATGGACAGGGAGGCCTGGCGCAGTGCAGTTCATGGGGTCACAAAGAGTTGGATAGGACTGAGCGACTGAACTGAACTGAACTGAAACATATCTTAAATATATTATTTTCCTTTTTTAGATGCTGTAAAGGAAAGATAAGGCATCTCTGAAGAATGCATTTAAATTATGAATTATGTATACTATATATAAAGCTCTTGGAAGTGATGGAATTCCATTTGAGTTATTTCAAATCCTAAAAGATGATGCTGAGAAAGTGCTGTACTCAGTATGTCAGCAAATTTGGAAAACTCAGCAAGGACCATAGGAGTGGGAAAAGGTCCGTTTTCATTCCAATCCCAAAGAAAGGCAATGCCAAAGAATGCTTAAACTACCATGCAATTGCACTCATTTCATACACTAGTAAAGTAATGCTCAAAATTCTCCAAACCAGGTTTCAGCAATATATGAGCCATGAACTTCCAGATGTTCAGGCTGATTTTAGAAAAGGCAGAGAAACCAGGGTCAAATTGTCAACATCCACTGGATCTTTGAAAAGGGCAAGAGAGTTTCAGAAAATCATCTATTTCTGCTTTATTGAGTATGCCAAAAGCTTTGACTGTGAGGATCACAATAAACTGGAAAATTCTAAAACAGTTGGGAATACCAGACCACCTGACCTGCCTCTTGAGAAACCTGTATGCAGGTCAAGAAGCAACAGTTAGAACTGGACATGGAACAACAGACTGGTGCCAAATAAGAAAAGGAGTGCATCAAGGCTGTATATTGTCACCCTGCTTATCAATAACCTCTGATATGCAGATGACACCACTCTTATTGCAGAAAGTGAAGAACTAAAAAGCCTCTTGATGAAAGTGAAAGGAGAGATTGAAAAAGTTGTCTTAAAGCTCAACATTCAGAAAACTAAGATCATGGCATCTGGTCCCATCACTTCATGGGAAATAGAAGGGGAAACAGTAGCTGACTTTATTTTTTTGGACTCCAAAATCACTGCAGATGGTAATTGCAGCCATGAAATTAAAAGATGCTTACTCCTTGGAAGGAAAGTGATGACCAAGCTAGACAGCATATTAAAAAGCAGCGAAATTACTTTGCCAAGAAAGATTCGTCTAGTCAAGGCTATGGTTTTTCCAGTAGTCATGTATAGATGTGAGAGTTGGACTATAAAGAAAGCAGAGTGCCAAAGAATTGATGCTTTTGAACTGTGGTGTTGGAGAAGTTCAATTGTGGTGTTGGAGAAGTTCAATTGTGGTGTTGAGAGTCCCTTGCACTGCAAGGAGATCCAAGCAGTCCATCCTAAAGGAGATCAGTTCTGGGTGTTCATTGGAAGGACTGATGTTGAAGCTGAAACTCCAATATTTGGCCATCTGATGTGAAGAGACGACTCATTTGAAAAGACCCTGATGCTGGGAAAGATTGAGGGCATGTGGAGAAGGGGATGACAGAGGAAGAGATGGTTGTTTGGCATCATCGACTTAATGGGCATAAATTTGAGTTGGTGATGGACAGGGAGGCCTGCTGTGCTGTGATTCATGGGGTCTCAAAGAGTCGGAAATGATGAGTGACTGAACTGAATGTATACTCTGGTCTCAAACTTTGGTTTGACTTCCCTTACCTTCAGTAATGTTAGTTTCGAGAATTTTTCTAGATGTGAGTAAAAGATAATGAAGAGATCATTAAAACTGTACTGTCTACAGTACAGTTTTTATGGATCAGTAGATCCACAAATTTACTAGAAAAATTATGTGTCTGATATTTTTATCTAACTTGATGTAATACATCTAGTTCCTATTTTGCCTAATGATGATTTACATTTCCAGTAAATTAACATCTACTTTTCTTCCCAGAATTGTGTCTAACATCCAAAGTTGGATGGCAAAGGGGGTTGGCAAAAGGTCTCCACCCAGTGCTCTGTAATCTGTTCTTGCTGGAATTCTCTGAGACATTCATAGCCCAGCCAGATTTTGATCATTTGTCCATGCATATCACCAGTGCAGCCCTCGTCTCCATTTCTAATGACTTTCACTACTACTTGTGGATACATGGACATCATTCTGCTGTTTCCTTACCAACACACTGGGGTAAAGGAAATTTTAAGATATTATTTAAAGGTTTTGCTGCTGCTGCTAAGTCGCTTCAGTCCTGTCCAACTCTGTGTGACCCCATAGACAGCAGCCACCAGGCTCCCCTGTCCCTGGGATTCTCCAGGCAAGAATACTGGAGTGGGTTGCCATTTCCTTCTCCAATGCGTTAAAGTGAAAAGTGAAAGTGAAGTCACTCAGTCATGTCCGACTCTTAGCGACTCCATGGACTGCAGCATACCAGGCTCCTCCGTCCATGGGATTTTCCAGGCAAGAGTACTGGAGTGGGGTGCCATCGCCTTTTCCGAAAGGTTCTGCTAGTTCCATGCTATACTCAGTGGCTTGAGAAACTTTTTTTTTTTTTTCCAAGGCCATATTAGAGAATGTAGAATTGGTGAAAACATCTCAGGGACACCTGCATTTCCACTCAGGAAAAAGGGACAAACAGAGAAATAGACTCTCTATCTGTAAATACTCTAAATTTTACATGGCCTTTTTAATCTCTCTGTTTTATCCCTTCTTAGGAAGCATGCCTGTTTGTCAGAGGCCCACTATATCTACTCATTTTTTTGTTTCTGTCCTAACTTTCCTCTTTGACAGCCTAGCAAACAATGATCAAGTGTATAAGGTTCAGAAGTTTTCTCTTAATTGCTCACATAGTGTCTTACTTTTATATATTCTTCAGGCACAAGAGTCCTTTTAAGGTTTTTATTGTGCTTGGACTTCTGGTATGTGAAAGCAAGAAAAAAAAATTTACTCTTTCTTGTAATATCATCTTTTTCCTGAGACAAAAGTAAACGTAGTAATTTCCTAAAAAGATGGAATATACACAAGACAAAAATAATTTTATAAAATAATCACTACAACAAAATATATTGGTTAATATTTTTGAAAGTGAAAGACGGTGAAAGTTGCTCAGTTGTACCTGACTCTTTGCAACTACATGGAATTCTCTAGGCCAGAATACCAGAGTGTGTAGCCTGTCCCTTCTCCAGGGGATTATTCCCAACCCAGGGATCGAACCCAGGTCTCCTGAATTGCAGGCAGATTCTTTACCAGCTGAGCCACAAGGAAAGCCCAAGAATACTGGAGTGGTTAGCCTATCCCTTCTCCAGTGGATCTTCCCGACCCAGGAATTTAACCGTGGTCTCCCGCATTACAGGTGGATTCTTTACCAATTTAGTTATCAGAGAAGCCCAATATTATTGAAATAACATGCTGTTCCCTAAGACAAGCTGTTTATTTGAATTTAAACATATGTCTGATAATAAATTAGTGTATATGTGTGGGAGAAGGAAAGAATGACTCCAGAAATTTGGTACTCACTGTGAAGGAAAAGGGTAAGTTGTGATCCCTGATTGAAGGCTGCAGTTTTGAAATACTTAGAGCATTGAATCTCCCTTTACTTCTTTTGTCTTCACACTTTTAGTTAGTTACCAGAAAAGAAGTGCTGAGGTAGAATGCTGTTCCTCTTCCACGTAGAGTCCCATGAACAAGGATTGCAAAGTGTGGACCCAGAATGATGAGGAATCACATTGTTAACAAGGCCCTGAAGAAATGAAGATAATAAGCTTGAAGTGAAGCCTGTGTTGCTGCTGGTCATTACACAAGTGTGGAAAGCTAGCCCTACAGCCATACTGTCAAACTCCATGGTGGCCGTGGTTCAGTTGCTAATTGTGTCCGACTCTTGCATCTCCATGAAATGTAACCTGTCAGGCTCCTCTGCCCATAGGATTTCCCAGGCAAGAATACAAGAGTGGGTAGCCATTTCCTTCTCTAGGATATCTTCACAACCCAGGGATAGAACCCAGGTCTTCTGCACTGCAGGCAGATGCTTTATAATCTGAGCCACCAGAGAAGCACTTAGATGTTCAATATCTGGTTTAAAAAAAAGAAGAAAAAAGAGACTATGAAATAAATTCAGTGCTGACATAAAAGTTCTAATATAGTATACTCAGGAAAAATGATGGTAAAGTCTTTGAAAATTAAAAAAGGAGGTCACAAAAGAAAGCTCAATTAAGTTGGGCTTTGAAATTAATATAAGTCTATCAGAAGAACATTTCAAAAAGACTTTCAGTCTTTGGTAATAGAATGTGCAAAGACTGATTTTTTTTTTTACTTTATATATTCAATAAGCTTAAAATGACATCTACATTGAAAGATTGTCTTAGCATTAAATTTAATTCTTTATGTGAAGAGACCTTATAAATTATAAAGCACTGTACTTAAGGTATTATTAATTCTCTGGCTTTTTAATTAAGTTTTCAATGTTTTGCAAGTTTTCTGTCTCAGATTTTGATGATCTGTATCACTTCGAAGTGATTCACTTAGAACTTATTTTATTTCTATGTAAAGTTATAAAAGATAATGTCAAAAAAACTAAAATTTTTCATTCTACCAATCAAAATATGCTAACAATTAAATGTTCTGTTTATAGAAATGTTTTGATAGACTAAAAATTATATATAAAATATCAGGTTTCAACACTTTAAAATATAATTCTTTTTCTTTTTTTTTTGGCCATACTGTGTGGCATGTGGGATCTTAGTTCTTTGACCAGGGATTGAATCTGTGATCTCTGCTTTGGAAGTATGGAGTCTCAACCACTGGACCTCCGGGGAATTCCTTAAAGCATAATTCTTTATAAAAATTGAAAGTTAGGATACTCTACTATTTAAAGATAATGATGTATTTATATTTGTATTACATATTCATTCATTACCAAATAAAGTAGAGCTATACATTTTAAATTCCTATTTTTCTAGGCTGTTATAAATTGACTAGATATGAATCCAGAGGTTATCTTATTCAATTCTCTTCTCAATTAAGGAGTCCATCATTTGTATATATGGTCAGAATATGATTATTCATCTTCCACTTAAAATATACAATAAATTGTCTGGGGTGATAATGACATTGTGGTATTTTTCTTCATCAAAAGTGAATAAAAGTCTACATTTTCAATGTTTTTCAAGTTACATTTACTATATTACTGAAGAAATTATTGAAATCTGTTGTTTTTGTACAGATATCGGGGCCACTCTGAAAGTACAAACAATGGCAAATGGATGAGGAACAATGGAAACAGTGAGAGACTTTATTCTCTTGGGCTCCAAAATCACTGCAGATGGTGACTGCAGCCATGAAATTAAATATGTTTGCTCCTTGGAAGCAAAGCTAAGACAAACCTAGGCAGCATACTAAAAAGCAGAGATGTTACCTTGCCAACAAAGATCTGTATAGTCAAAGCTATGGTTTCTCCATTAGTCATGAATGGATGTGAGAGTTGGACTATAAATAAAACTGAGCACTGAAGAATTTACACTTTTGAACTGTGGTTTTGGAGAAGACTCTTGAGAGTCTTGGATTGCAAGGAGATCAAATCAGTCAATCCTAAAGGAAATCAACCCTGAATATTCATTGGAAGGACTGATGCTGAAGCTGAAACTCCAATATTTTGGCCACCTGATGTAAAGAGTTGACTCATTAGGAAAGACCATGATGCTGGGAAAAATTGAAGGCAAGAGAAGGGTATGACAGAGGGCAAGATGGTTGGATGGCAGCACCAACTCAATGACCATGAGTTTGAACAAGCTCTGAGAGATAGTGAAGGACAGGGAAGCCTGGCATGCTGCAGTCCATGGGGTTGCAAAGAGTCAGACATGACTGAATGACTGAACAAGAACAACTGACAGTGCGTAATTTTTTCCATTTTAAATTTTTGGAACTGATCAGTCACAATTATATATTTAGCATATGATATGTCATTTACCATGAAGTGCTTTTTTTTTCCTAAGGAAGAAAAATTATAATTAGGGTGAATCTTAATATAGTGGTAAGGAGCATGGAGTCTGCTGATAATTTGCCTACAAATTTGTGAGAATGTGTACTGTAAAATATTTAACAAAGAGAAACCTCAACTAAATAGAGATGAGAGGCCAGAGAGTGAGCATTCAAGCTTTGTAACAGTAGCAGAGTCCAACAAAAAAAGAGAAACTTCTATTCTTTCTTGCAAGGACAACCAGGAAAAGCCATAGACTCTAAGGGAGGGTCATACTCTACTCTAGAATTAGTTAATATGGCAGAGCATCTTCTTCACACTCTTAATGAGTCACCTAAAAGGAAGACAGCCAAGATTCTTAATCTTCAACCCCAGCAAATAAAGACTCCTAAACAAAACTAAAATCTTTTAGTCTCTGCAGTTGTTGCAAAGAGCCAGGGCATTGGAGAAGAGATTCCTACACATATAAGCCCTTAAGTCTCCTTCGGTCCTCTAACCAGCCTTTCTAACATCCTCCTCATTCTCAATAGTGGGACTCTGCTCTACATTGTCACCCTGCTTATTTAACTTATATGCAGAATACATCATGAGAAACTCTGGGCTGGAAGAAGCACAGCTGGAATCAAGATTTCCAGGAGAAATATCAATAACCTCAGGTATGAAGATGACACCACCCTTATGGCAGAAAGTGAAGAGGAACTAAAAAGCCTCTTGATGAAAGTGAAAGAGGAGAGTGAAAAAGCTGGCTTAAAGCTCAACATTCAGAAAACGAAGATCATGGCATCTGGTCCCATTACTTCATGGGAAATAGATGGGGAAACAGTGGAAACAGTGTCAGACTTTATTTTTTGGGGTTCCAAAATCACTGCAGATGGTGACTGCAGCCATGAAATTAAAAGACGCTTACTCCTGGGAAGGAAAGTTATGACCAACCTAGATAGCATATTCAAAAGCAGAGACATTACTTTGCCAACAAATGTCTACCTAGTCAAGGCTATGGTTTTTCCAGTGGTCATGTATGGATATGAGAGTTGGACTGTGAACAAAGCTGAGCACTGAAGAATTGATGCTTTTGAACTGTGGTGTTGTAGAAGACTCTTGAGAGTCCCTTGGACTGCAAGGAGATCCAACCAGTCCATTCTGAAGGAGATCAGTCTTGGGTGTTCTTTGGAAGGAATGATGCTAAAGCTGAAACTCCAGTACTTTGGCCACATCATGTGAAGAGCTGACTCATTGGAAAAGACTCTGATGCTTGGAGGGATTGGGGGCAGGAAGAGAAGGGGACAACAGAGGATGAGATGGCTGGATGGCATCACTGACTCAATGGATGTGAGTCTGAGTGAACTCCAGGAGTTGGTGATGGACAGGGAGGCCTGGCGTGCTGTGATTCATGGGGTCGCAAAGAGTCGTACACGACTGAGCAACTGAACTGTACTGAACTGAAAGAGCTAGAGAAGCTCTTTCCAGTCTTTTCTCTTAACTGGCTTGAGAAAACCCTCTGGATTTGGGAGGAATTTCTCCCTGTCCTATTTGACACTGAAGTCACGCTCTTGGTGCTCAACACCACTACTATAAAACAGTCCCTGCCCTTGAGTACTGAAACAGTTTAAATAGTGAGGCTTTCTAACTAATATCAAAAGATTCCTGTCTCTTACCTATTCCCTTTTGTTCAGGCCCTTTGAGAGATACACAGTGCTCTTCCTAATTCTTCCACCCCCATCCATTTATTAGGTCAAAACATTTTAGAGAAATATCATGCTGGAATTTCTTTCTCCCAAAAGAGAAAAATAATTCTAGAATTTTTCAGTAGTCACTAAAATAGCTCCAGTGAATTAAATGGCCTTCAAAATTTGTCATTTTTTCTGTCGCTGATAGTGAGTGTATGTGTGTGTGTGCATACACAGTCATGTCTTGTCCAACTCTGCAAACCTGTGGACTACAGTCAGGTTCCTCTGTCTATGGAATTCTCTAGGCAAGAACAGTGAGTGTGTCACCATTTCCTTTTCCAGGGAATCTTCCCAACTGTAGATTGGAACTGGGTCTCCCATATCTCCCATATTGGCAGGCAGATTGTTTGCTGCTGAATTACGGGGGAAGCCCAATTCTGGAACTACTGATCAATAGTACCTACTGAATCAGCGACCACCTTTCTTATGGGCAACATCTCCAACTGATGTCAGCAAAATTCACAAAGAACCTTCCATTAGATTCAAGTGAAAATCTATTCCTCAAAACATCTTCCCAAAATTGATAATTTATCCAATGAATAAAGAAGGCCTTCAAGACACAAACTTAATAAAAGAAAACTGCATAAGTTCAGTACCTCATTATCTCTTTCCTCAGTCTTAGTAATTTCCTCTTTTATCAGTGAGAAAACCTAAGGATTGAGGATAGAATTTTATCCATGGCATCAGAGCAATAAATAGCACTGCTATTTCTCAACACCCTGTTCCTCATAACTTAACATATTACTAATATCCATTCTTAACAAAAGTAGCTTATTTACTGTAATTGATTTATATAGCACAGTCTTTAGCATTCTGGTTGACAAATACCCTGTGTCTTCAGTTGGGACAAAAAACAATTCACCTGGACAGTAAGCCTCATAAAAAATAAGAGAGTACTTATTTCTCACAAATCCTAAAGGCTGATCCAAATGATATAAAGTTCTGTTGCCGTTCTATTGTGTTGCAGTATGTGAATAATTTTCTTCTTTGCTCTTCTTCTCAAGCCTCCTCATAGGGGGCAAAAATCCACTTGATAAGATTTTAGACTTAAAGGGACCTAAGTATTCCCAAAAATAAAGGAAAGAAATTGTAGTTTAGTCAAACCCAAATTTGATATTTAGGGCATCTGATATCAAAACAAGGGCTACACCAATATCCAAATAGATTTCATGGTGTTCCAAGTTTCCTAAAACCAAAAGTTGCTGTGAAAATTAACTGTGAGTTTTCTTAAGCTAAATAGTTATTGCCAAAACTGACTTCCAAATTTCCCTCATGTCCAAGTCTCTGCATGTTTTGCCTAAACAATAGCAATTCTCATCCTATTTTATAGGAAAACGTAGGCCTTCAAAGCCTAAAAAGGCAGGATGAAGAACCTACCTGCTCTTGGGCATCAAAGTTATCAGATTTCTGCTTAATTTGTGTCCTGAAGTTTTAATTCCTTGCCCTAATATAACTGTGCCTTGACCATTCTTGCTATGGCATGATTTCCCTTTGCCTCTGTGGATTTTCTTTTTAGACCCACAGAGAAAAGAACAATGCAGTAGATTGCAGGAATACTTTTAATCTTAATTGTGGGGCTTTACCTCTTCCAGGTCATTCTAAGGGATTGTGTATCTGTTTCTTCAAATGTTAGTAGGTATTTACCAATCTCTAGTTTTTAAAATCTTGAGCTCTAAGGAGAGAGTTCCTTTGCTGAATTGATAAAATAGGATCTACTCTCTCACTTATGCTGTTTCTTAACTTCATTAAAGAAGAGGAAACAATTTCTGCCCCCCTCCTTGGGTTAAAGACGGGGACTTTTACGGGCGTGGGCCCTGAAACAGGGAAATGTGTGTCCTCTGGCTTAGAGTTACTTAGGATCTAGTATGTAAGCAACATTTGGGACTTCTCTGGTGGCTCACATAGTAAAGAATTTGCCTCCAATACAGGGAACCAGTATTCTTGCCTGGAGAATCTCATAGTCAGAGGAGTCTGATGGGCTAGTCCATGCTGTTGCAAAGAGTCAGACATGACTGGGAGACTAAGCACAAGGTCTAGTATAAGGAAGCCTGGTTAACTCTGTCTGAAAGAGTCAATGAGAGAGAGAGAGAAAGCACTTTTACTAATGAGGAAGCAAAAATCCAGGTTTTCTCTGTACTACGTAGGCTAGCCCATGCTGAATGGAGCTGTCTGCAAGGGCATTCCATGTAGGAAAACTGCCTAAGGAATGAAATGGCCTGGCAGTAAAGGAAATCTCCAGAAACACAGGGACTGAAGAATAATAGAATGCAATTAGTGGAGTGAATGC
>NW_011494760.1:890236-907759 GCF_000754665.1 Bison bison bison | reverse complement strand
CAACCTCATGAAAATTGCAATTGATAGTTGCCAGTAAGAAAATCTAGGAGAAACTCACAGAGGCATTCTAGCTCAGTGCTTTCTAAATGATATTGTGCATATAAACCATCAGAAGATCTTATTAAAATGTAAGATTTGAATCAGTAAGCTGTAACAAAATCCAAGGTGAGGCTGATGAGAAGGCTGATAAAAGAAAGAGCTAGCTTTAAGTATCCACAACACCTAGCAGACATCCATACCAGATCCTGCTTCATAAAGCATATGCATCTCTTTCTGCTGTCCTCTATCCCCTGGTAAGAAATTCAAGTTGTTGAAAGATAGGAAATAAAAATAGAGAGAAAAGATGACCATTGACAATATTTGTCTGCAGAGGAACCAGAGATGAAATTGCCAACATCTGTTGAATCATCAAAAATCAAGAGAGTTTCAGAAAAACATCAACTTTTGCTTTATTGACTATGCCAAAGCCTTTGACTGTGTGGATCACATCAAACTGTGGAAAATTCTTAAAGAGATGAGAATACCAGACCACCTGACCTGTCTCCTGAAAATCTGTATGCAGGTCAAGAAACAAAAATTAGAGCTGGACATGGAAAAACAGACTGATTCCAAATCAGGAAAGAAGTACATCAAGGATGTATATTGTCACCCTGGTTATTTAACTTATATGCAGAATACATCGTGTGAAATGCTGAGCTGGATGAAGCACAAGCTGGAATCAAGATTGCTGGGAAAAATATCAATAACCTCTGATATGCAGATGACACCACCCTTATGGCAGAAAGCAAAGAACTAAAGAGCCTCTTGATGAAAGTGAAAGAGGAGAGTGAAAAAGTTGGTTTGAAACTCAGCATTCAGAAAACTAAGATCATGGTACCCAGTCCCATCACTTCAGGGCAAATAGATGGGGAAACAGTGGGAACAGTGAAAGACTTTATTTTTGGGGGCTCCAAAATCACTGCAGATGGTGACTGCAGCCATGAAATTAAAAGATGCTTGCTTCTTGGAAGAAAGGCTATGACCAACATAGACAGCATATTAAAAATCAGGGACATTACTTTGCAAACAAATGTCCATCTAGTCAAAGCTACAGTTTTTCCAGTATTACTGTATGGATTTGAGAGTTGGGCTATAAAGAAAGCTGAGCACTAAATAATTGATGCTTTTGAACTGTGGTGTTGGAGAAGACTCTTGAGAGTTCCTTGGATTGCAAGGAGATCCATCCAGTCAATCCTAAAGGAAATCAACCTTGAATATTCATTGGAAGGACTGATGCTAAAGCTGAAACTACAATACTTTGGCCACCCAATGCGAAGAACCAACTCACTGGAAAAGACCATGATGTTGGGAAAGATTGAAGGCGGGAGGAGAAGGGGACGACAGAAGATGAGATGGTTGGATGGCATCACCGATCCGATGGACATGAGTTTGAGTAGGCTCCAGGAATTTGATGGACAGGGAAGCCTGGAATGTTGCAGTCCATGAGGTCACCAAGAGCCGGACATGACTGAGCCACTAAACTGACTGATATTTTACTGAATACACAAAGAGACAAGGGCCAGCCCACATATAACAATTGACCTCTGACCCACAGTAGAAGCCCAGGAAACCAAAGCACAGTCTTTGCAGCAGTGCATTCATATGCTCAGGACTTGGTTAGTGACTATAGACCTCGTTTTTTTGTTCCCATTTCTAGCCAGGACCAACCAGACAAAGCCACTTTTTTTTCTAGATCAATCACATAAGTTGATCTGTTTCTAGTTAGGCTGCCTCACACTGCTCCACAACTACAAACTCCAATCAGAACATATGAAAATTTCTTATATTTGTATCAAGTACTGTGACTAATAAGAATAAAATATAAAGGAAGTTTTAGTACCTGCTATCTAAATAATAATTATTAAATTTATTTCTCCAAAATCAGACTTGGATTTGAGTCCCAGGTGCTCCAAACATTTCCTATCCTCTCCTGGACAAAGCATTTCATCTCTTTGAGATTCAGTTTTAGTTATGACAAAATAGAATAAATGATAGATTTACCTTATAGGGCTATTTTGTGTGCCTGTGTATGTATTTAGTCGTGTCCGACTCTGGACCCCATGGACTACAATCTGCTAGGCTCCTATGTCTATGGAATATTCCAGGCTATTATGAGGATTAAATAAGAGAATGATTATAAAGTCGCTGCTGTTGCTAAGTTGCTTCAGTCGTGTCTGACTCTGTGCGACCCCATAGATGGCAGTCCACCATGCTCCCCTGTCCCTGGGATTCTCCAGGCAAGAACACTGGAGTGGGTTGCCATTTCCTTCTCTAACACATGAGAGTGAAAAGTGAAAATGAAGTCTCTGAGTTGTGTCCGACTCTTCGTGACCCCATGGATTACAGCCTACTAGGCTCCTCTGCCCATGGGATTTTCCAGGCAAGAGTACTGGAGTGGGTTGCCATTGCCTTCTCCCTATAAAGTCGCTAGCATGTAGTAAATATACAAAGAATATTTGCTATTGTTAATATAATATTAAATAATTTAGCAAGTTACTCTTAATTGAAATAATAGTAAGTTTATTCAAATTTATGTTAAAAAGATAGCATTTTGTTTAACACGAAGTCCATCTCAAATATTAGTAAATCAATATTATAAAAAGCAGTGGATTCTATATTAAATGCAAATTAATTGCTTGCTCTGAAGAAATATATAGCAAAATCAATTTCTTGGTATGTGTTTCACAAATCAAAAGGTGTGTGACCTAATGAATTAGGTCATATTTTGACCTATATGTCAAAATAAGACAATTAAGGAATTTTAATTAAATCAAATAACTTTTAAACACATAGGCTAAAATGCAACAGGATTTCAATGACTACATGGAAATAAAAAATGCATCATTACTGAATTTTTATTCATGACATAAAATCTTACAGTCTGAACTATTCTGTATTCATTACTGGTAATTCCTTGTTTAATAGATGATTTCAAACAAGATTAAAGTGAATTAAATCCTCCTTGCTTTTAGAATTTTACATTATTTACAATAATTTCATTCATTTTCCATATGTTTACACACTTAAAATTGTACAAAATATACATATTTTGACCAAGATAATATCACAAGCATTTTATATTTTTCAGCATATATTGTAATGTTTATTTTTAATTATGAAAAATAACCATATTAAAGGAGACAGAAAACAATGGGAAAGAAACTGACCATATTTCTTCAATTCTACAACTATTGCAACCATTCGATATTATGACTTTTAATAGAATTTCTAATCTTCCCTCATGTGTTTGTGTGTGTATGCATGCTTATTTTGTTTTAGTAAAATTATGTTGTTAGAGAAGCTGGAATATAGCCTACTTTATCCAATTGATATTATGCTAGGTGTATTGCTAGAAAGCACGTTGACATATTTTTTTCTAGCAATATATAATTTTTATCCCATCTTATCCAAGCATGACACATTCTCTACATTTTATTAAACAAAATGTGAACAAATAAGTAGACAAGTAAAAGGTCATCCAATTCTACTTTAATTTTTATATTTTTAATTACTGATGAAATTAGCATTATTCAGTTTTCTTGTTTAAATCTTCATTTATTATTTTGTATACTCATTATCTACCCTTTTATGTATTATGATTTTAGAACTACCAAAGATTTTTGATACCTCAGTCTTTGGAGGTATCTGTACATTGAAAGAATAATTGTATTTAAAGATTAAACATTTATTCTGAGGATATCTTGATTACAATCCTCAGAATTGCTTTCTAAAAATTTCCTATAACTTTTACCTTAGAATAATTTTCTGGAATTAATATAATATACAAAAGATGGATACACTGCCACTCATCTCAAAGGATAATTCAACTTGTTTATATTAGTATCTATAATTGATAGAAATGGTAATGAAGCCTTATTTAGATTCTTAGCATGATTATCTTAAACTATGGAATTTTAAATATCAGCTAGATAAAAGTTACCTGTAAAATTTTTCCAGATAAATCCCTCAAGCACATAAAGCTGGAGAAGTACTAGACTAGACATTTCTTTTAGTTTTAAAATTCTTATGACACCTCAAGCTACTCTTGACATGAAGAGTAGAATGAGAAACTGCAAAGATTTTAAATTCACAGAGTGCCTAGGGCAAAGATAGAACTTAGCTCAACTGGTTCTATTATTCATAGGAGACAAAGCTAAAAATTGAAGCTATATTTTTCTTATAGTACATTAACTTTTCTTGATAAAAAAATTCTAACTGTGGAAACAGACTTCATCCGTGTTTTACTCTCTGCTGTAGGTGTTATAGAATATTAATGATAAACCAAATCTTAACAGAAAATATGCGTGTGCATGCTAAGTTGCTTCAGTCATGTCTGACTCTGTGAAATCCTATGGACTCTGGCCTTCCAGGTTCCTCTCTCCATGGGATTCTCCAGGCAAGAATACTGGAGTGGCTTCCCAGGTCCTTCTCCAGGGAACCGAAAATACATGGTCTCCCAATGTAGATTAAAATTTGAGACTATGTTTCATTTTTAATAACCACTTTGGAGTATGGGCAGTAGTATATAGATTGTAAAAAGCCCATGGTTTCAATAATAAAGAGATTATTCATATTTCAAAGTTGAAAAGAAATAGAATTTTAAAGATATTAAATAATGATAGAAGTCAATTAAATAATAGGAAAGTCTGGTGAAAATATTACAGGTATATCTTAATGAAGTCTTTGAAACTCAGAGTTCTACCAGAATGGCATTTAGACAGTAAGGGCCATTAACATGTCATAAGGAACTACTTTCAAGAAATCATGTTAAGACATGTACTTGCACTCTCAATTTCCTCTTTTATCAACATAAACGTAGAAACACGGGGCACATATAAGTGAGGTAGTTTGTTTCTTTCATGTGATGATGAGTTCCCAGAGTCTGGAGTTCTAGGTCATCTGGGCTGCACCATCTGTGCCTCTCCACTCACAACTTTTCCAACATGAAGTGCTCTGCACAAGTTTAACCCTACAATGCACAGTCTATAAATATAACAATCCAGTCTTCAGTTCCATTCTTAAACTGTATCTTACTTTTTAAAGCTCAATTCAGTTCAGTTGCTCAGTTGTGTCTGACTCTTTGCAACCCCATGGGCTGCATCATGCCAAGTCTCCCTGTCCATCACCAACTCCCGGAATTTACTCAAACTCATGTCCATTGAGTCAGTGATGCCATTCAACCATCTTGAACTCACCGTGCTATTTATAAGTCCTGAATATTCATTGGAAGGACTGATGCTGAAGCTGAAACTCTAATAATTTGGCAACCTGATGTGAAGAATTGACTCATTGGAAAAGACCCTGATGCTGGGAAAGATTGAAGGTGGGAGGAGAAGGGGATGACAGAGGGTGAGACAGTTGGATGACATCATCCACTCAATGGACATGAGTTTGAGTAAGCGCCAGACATTGATGATGGACAGGGAAGCCTGGTGTGCGGCAGTCCATGGGGTCACAAAGAGTGGGTGAATTGAATTGACACAGCTCTACCAAATAATAAATAAATAAATTGCTCTCTTTTCAGCTTTCCCCCTCATTTACCCTTGTCTCTCTTTTGGTAACAAAATTTCCATTCAACTCCTGACATTCCAACTCTTTTGTTTCTCTGCATTGTTTTAACATGGACCCACATTATGAAAACACACTTTCCTTCATTGGCTTCAAGATGTTACTTTTCTACTTAAGTAAATAAATTGTAAATACTTCTTAATTAAATATATATTTTTAAAACTTCATTTAAAGAGGTAAAATTTGCCTTCAGTAAATTTTCCTAATCTCTGCCTTCAGTATTTTCCTAATTTCTACCAGTAAACATTCATTAAACCATGTAGGATGGCCTTAATCAGTTCTTACACTGGACTGATATTAAAGTATGCACATCATTATTTATTTCTGCTACAATAATAACTGCTTAAGTAGGTGTTATTTGCTGTTCGAATTGTTTCATGTCTGGATTTTTCAGTGTTTCTTTGAATGCTTAATTTTATCTGTTTGGTAAAATAAGTCTTTAAATTTAAGCATTTAAAGAAGCACTGAGAGATTTCTTTTTTAAAGAACTCTTAGTCATTTAACTCTCTCTTAGTCGTTTTAAAAGCCTAATATTTAGGTTTAAAATATTAGGTTCAATTTTCTTCTTAAAGTTTAAATTTTGTTTGATGTTCTAGAGTCTTCTCAGGAGGCAATGTTCTCCTTCATAAAAGACTTTGACTCGCTGAACTTTTCCTCCTTCAGGTAGCAGGAAAAAAAAAAAAAAAACTAATTCAGAGGATAGGAATGAGTCTTGCCATTTCTCCTCAATTCTCTGACTGCAAAATTTATTCTTCCCTCTCTTTGCAAGGGAGGATTAAAAAAAGACCCTACTACTTGGAAATATAAAGTCTTAAAATCTAAGTTTCTTTCCATTATCAAAGTTTCACCTGCATCATATTATCTTTGTATCTTTGCTCAATTTTTCCTTCTCAAGAAGTCACTTTTTTATATCGAGAGTATTTGATTTGAAATTGCTTCCTATTTTAAAATTATCTGTTACCAACTTTGCATGCCCTTGCCAACATCCTTGGCAACATCAGATAAAAACTACCTAGCCCATTCTTCAGAATCTTACCAACCTAATTCAAAAGCACAAAATACAGAAGTGAAACAATTTAAACAGCAAGTAATACCTATTTAAGCAGTTATCATTGTAGCAGAAATAAATACTGATGTGCTGACTTTAATATCAGTCCAGTGTAAGAACTGATTAGGGCTATCCTGCATGGTTACATGCACATTTACTGGTAGAAATTAGGAAAATACCATGCATAAGTTCTATATTCAAACTTGAAATATGTATATAGGGAGGTAGTAAGCTACTTGCAAGTCAGTTCAAACAGGCTTAAATGTGGAAGGATATTTTCATGCATACTTGTAATAATAGAGGAGATATAGCTGACAGGCAGTGGTGTTGAGGACAAATGTTCCTTTAAAATGTCGTGTTTCAACAAAGCCAAAAAGCTTAGAGAGGAATGAGCCGTGACAAGAGGTTTTCATAGTATTGTTGACAATGAACAACAAGTGCCTAAGTTGTTACAGAAATCTAGAGTACATTAAATATACATAATTGTACAGACCTAACAGAAGCAGACAATATTAAGAAGAGGTGGCAGGAATACACAGAAGAACTGAACAAAAAAAGATCTTCACGACCAATATAATCACAATGGTGTGATCACTCACCTAGGACCAGACATCCTGAAATGTGAAGTCAAGTGGGCCTTAGAAAACATTACAATGAACAAAGCTAGTGGAGGTGATGGAATTCCAGTTGAGCTATTTCAAATCCTGAAAGATGATGCTGTGAAAGTGCTGCACTCAATATGCCAGCAAATTAGGAAAACTCAGCAGTGGCCACAGGACTGGAAAAGGTCATATTTCATTCCAGTCCCAAAGAAAGGCAATGCCAAAGAATGCTCAAACTACCACACAATTGCACTCATCTCACACGCTAGTAAAGTAATGCTCAAAATTCTCCAAGCCAGGCTTCAGCAATATGTTAACTGTAAACTTCCAGAGTTCAAGCTGGTTTTAAAAAAGGCAGAGGAACCAAAGATCACATTGCCAACATCTGCTGGATCATGGAAAAAGGAAGAGAGCTACAGAAAAACATCTATTTCTGCTTTATTGACTGTGCCAAAGCCTTTGACTGTGTGTATCACAATAAACTGTGGAAAATTCTGAAAGAGATGGGAATACTAGACCACCTGACCTGCTCTTGAGAAACCTATATGCAGATCAGGAAGCAATAGTTACAACTGAACATGGAACAACAGATTGGTTCCAAATAGGAAAAGGAGTCCATTAAGGTTGTATATTGTCACCCTGCTTATTTAACTTATATGCAGAGTACATCATGAGAAACGCTGGGCTGGAAGAAGCACAAGCTGGAATGAAGATTGCTGGGAGAAATATCAATAACCTCAGGTATGCAGATGAAACTATGCTTATGGCAGAAAGTGAAGAGGAACTAAAAAACCTCTTGATGAAAGTGAAAGATGAGAGTGAAAAAGTTGGCTTAAAACTCAACATTCAGAAAACAAAGATCAGGGTATCTGGTCCCATCACTTCATGAGAAATAGATGGGGAAACAGTGGAAACAGTGTCAGACTTTATTTTTTTGGGCTCCAAAATCACTGCAGGTGGTGATTGCAGCCATGAAATTAAAGACGCTTAATCTTTGGAAGGAAACTTATGACCAACCTACATAGCATATTGCTTTTGAACTGTGGTATTGGAGAAGACTCTTGAGAGTCCCTTGAACTGCAAGGAGATCCAACCAGTCCATTCTGAAGGAGATCAGCCCTGGGATTTCTTTCAAAGGAATGATGCTAAAGCTGAAACTCCAGTACTTTGGCCACCTCATGCGAAGAGTTGACTCATTGGAAAAGACCCTGATGCTGCGAGGGATTGGGGGCAGGAGGAGAAGGGGACGACAGAGGATGAGATGGCTGGATGGCATCACCAACTCGATGGACATGAGCTTGGGTGAATTCCGGGAGTTGGTGATGGACAGGGAGGCCTGATGTGTTGCAATTCATAGGGTCGCAAAGAGTCGGACACGACTGAGCAACTGAACTGAACTGAACTGATACATACATATGTATGTATGTGTGTGTGTGTGTGTGTGTGTGTGTGTGTGTGTGTGTATATATATATATATATATATATATATATGTATTTAGAGAGATGTATGTTGTGTGCATGAGGCCTTCCAGGTGGCTCACTAGAAAAGAACCTGTCAGTGCAGGAGATTCAAGAGACACAGGTTTGATCCCAGTCAGTAAGATCCTCTGAAGAAGGAAATATTTACCCACTCCAGTATTCTTACCTGGAAAATCTCATGGATATAGGAACCTGGCAGGCTACAGTTCATGAGGTTACAAAGATTCAGGCACAACTCAATGACTGAGTGCACACTCAAGCATTGCATTCACTGTTATGAGTGTCAGTTCAGTCCCTCAGTCATGTCTGACTCTTTGCGACCCCATGAATCACAGCACTCCAGGCCTCCCTGTCTATCACTAACTCCCGCAGTTCACTCAAACTCACATCCATCGAGTCAGTGATGCCAACCAGCCAACCCATCCTCTTTCGTCCCCTACTCCTCATTCCCTCAATCCCTCACAGCATCAGTCTTTTCCATTGAGTCAACTCTTCGCATAAGATGTATGTACATACATTAAAGTATATACTACTGATAATATTTACGTAGTCACACATGCATTTACATATAAACCTGCACACATATTATATGCACACATGGGAAACAGACACTTTTAAGATCAAGGTTAATGCACTATATTGTGAATCATTCTCAAATTACTGGTAAATCCACTGGTAAATCCAAAATATATCTTTGAGAAGGAACTAGAATTATCGAAGTTTAGTGTTTTCTTCTGGTGAGAAAAAGGAAACCAAATAGTGTGGACACACAGAAGCAGGGGAAAAAAATGATGAAATAGATGCCACTAAAGAAATTACAAAAGTTATGCTTGTATTTTTTTATACAGTCATAAAAATGTAAAAAAAAAAAACAACAAAGTGCTGCACTGGACACAGTAAATGTCTGATACACGATAAACCCTGCATATGTGAAAATGAAAACCAACTCTGGGACTGAAGGAGGAAGGAAGCCTCGGAAATTTTAATGTACTTAAACTGGAGTGTGTATATCATCAGCAAAGTTTCCAGGTCTGGAACTTACTTTTGGAGGGAGGAGCTTGTCAAAGCAGGCTGCAGAGGTCAAGTAATGCACTTCTTCCCCTCACACAAAGCTTTGCTCTAGGGTTTGATGAGAAAATATTCATCTTACCTTCTGGACACCCAGCACCAGTCAATGCATTACAGGACCCTAGTTACAAAATATAGCATGGGTGATGGATTTGTAACAGATGGAAGCATTGCAAGACCCCTAAAGCTTTGCTTGTCTCTGTGTTAACAGATGAGAGTGAAGGAACAGATGCCAGAAACAACCGAAGTTTTCAGGGCAGGAAAATAAACATTAAAGGAAAACTGTAGCTTGCCAGAACAGATGATCAAGAAATTAAAACATCTGACGATGAAAGCTAGGTCCAGATGGCATTTATCTTTGACTTCTCAAGAAAAAAGAATAATGATTGGTAGAAGAAAAATATATATAATTCCTAGAGATAATCTGATTCCCTATGAAATCATAAGAAGTAGACATTACAGAAAAATAGAAACAAAAATACTTAGATTAGGAAATCATATAAAAATCTTAGGAATGATAGAATATTGTAGCATAAATTGTGCACATATTTATTTTGGGTTTCTAACAGATGGGGTAACAGCCCAAAGTTTAATCATCTCCCCAAAGTTACAGAACAAGTACAACCTAGGGTTCAAATGCCTGTTTGATTCCAAAGCTCGGTTTTGCTTACGCTACCTTTGTTTTCATCACTGAGAACCACTGCAGTGGTTCCCAAACTGAAAGGTGCATCAGAATCCCCTGAAAGCTGATGAAATAGAAATCTGGGGCCTGCGTTTCTAGGTTTCTTACTTAGTAGAACTGGGATGGAGACTGAGTATTTGTAATTCTAACAGGTTTCTAGAAATATATTTGCCAGAGAGCTCTGCTTTGAGATCTTCCATTCTAGTGAATGAAGATATAAACATCAGGACTTCCCAGGTGGCTCAATGGTAAAGAATCCACCTACCAATATAGAAGACGCCAGTTCCATCCACAGGTTGGGAAGATCCCCTAGAGGAGGAAATGACAACCCACTCTCTTATTCTTGCCTGGGAAATCCCGTGGACAGAGGAGCCTGGCAGGCTACATAGGATCGCAAAGAGAATGAATAAACACACTGAAAAAACTCATTACACAAGTAATGCAAACTTACTCTTATTATAAGACATACTTAAGTATCAGAAAAAATAAACAAGTAATATATTTACTTCAGTATCTCAGGCAGAATACAATATCCCAACAATTTATTTGAAGGATTTGGGAGAAATTATGAGGAAAATCAGAACAGGAACTTTTCTGTGGTGTCTGTAGAGATTAGGAAAGAAACAGCAACAACAACAATAGAAGGAGAGAATATCAAAAATGAGGAACTGAAAAGCAAAGTTAAAAGATTAGCAGTTTAAACATGTACTACTTCTTGCTTATATTTTTCTTTCTTCCTACCGTTGTATATAATTTTCAGTGTAACATTTGAAAAGTATTAAAATTCAAATCAGTGAATAAATGTAAAAGCAAATAGTGTTCCTTTAAGTCTCGCTCTTTAAAACCATTTGTGCCCTTTATTTACTTAATTATTTATTTAATAAATATTTCTTAAGTGCCAACTGAGTGCCAAATACTCTTTTCAATGACAGAAGATAGGAGAAAACAGAGCATATAAATGTTCTTCCCTCACATAGAAAGTTAAAGGAGTTTGTCTTTAATTTTCATCATGTTCTTTTTTAAAACTTCCTTTCACATTAATTTTAGCCTCTTGTACTTTTCTTCATGACTTTGTCATAGTTTAACCACACAACTTTTTTTTTTTCCCACCAAAGATCCAATTGCTACTTTGTTTCAGTCTAGGTTCTCCAGAGAAACAGAATCAATAACATTATCTATCTATCTATCAAATCTATCTAGTTATATAGCTATCTGTCTAGAAAGAGATAGAGAAAGAGAGAGAGAGGGAGAAATGTATAAGAGGAGATTTGCCCTAGGAATTAGCTCAGATGGTTATGGAGGTTGAGAAATCCCATGATCTATTCTGTTCAAGCAGTGAATCATAAAGCCTGTAGTATAATTCAGTCCAAGTCCAAAGAACCAATGGTATAAGTCTGGGAATGCAAAGACACACGAGCCAGAAGCTCTGAAATCCATGGCAGGAGAGATGGATGTCCCAGCTCAGGAAGAGAGATCAAGAAGTCACATTTCTTCTGCCATTTTTGTTCTATTTGGGTCCCCAGTGTATTAGATGATGCTTCCCTGGTGGCTTCAGTCCAATTCAGTCTCTCAGTTGTGTCCGACTCTTTGTGACCCCATGGACTGCAGTATGCTGGGTTTCCCTGTCCATCACCAACTCCTAGAGCCTACTCAAATTCATGTCCATCGAGTTGGTGATGCCATCCAACCATCTCGCCCACTGTTGTCCCCTTCTCCTCCTGCCTTCAATCTTTCCCAGCCTCAGGGTCTTTTCCAAAGAGTCAATTCTTCACATGAGGTAGTCAAAGTATTCGAGTTTCAGCTTCAGCATCAGTCTTTCCAATGAATATTCAGGACTCATTTCCTTTACGATTCACAGGTTGGATCTCCTTGCAGTCCAAGGGACGCTCAAGATTCTTCTCCAATGCCATGGTGAAAAAAGATCAATTCTTCAGTGCTTTGCTTTCTTTATAGTCCAACTCTCACAATCATACATGACTCCTGGAAAAACCATAGCTTTGACTAGACCGGCTTTTGTCTGCAAAGTAACTTGTCTGCTTTTAAATATGCTGTCTAGGTTTGTCACAGAAAAGGCAAAGGCAACCCACTCCAGTACCCTTGCCTGGAAAATCCCATGGATGGAAGAGCCTGATAGGCTCCAGTCCATGGGGTTGCAAAGAGTCAGAGACAACTCAGTGACTTCACTTTCACTTTTCACTTTCATGCACTGGAGGAGGAAATGGCAACCCACTCCAGTATTCTTGCCTGGAGAATCCCAGGGATGGGGTAACCTGGTGGGCTGCCATCTATGGGGTCGCACAGAGTCGGACACAACTGAAGCAACTTAGCAGCAGTAGCAGCTAGGTTTGTCATAGCTTTTCTTGAAAGGAACAACTGTCTTTTAATTTCATGGCTGCTGCAGTGATTTTGGAGCCCACGAAAATAAAGTCTGTCACTGTTTCTATTATTTCACCATTATTTGCCATGAATTGATGGGACCTGATGCCATGATCTTCATTTTTTGAATGTTGAGTTTTAAGCCAGATTTTTCACTCTCCTCTTTCACTTTCATCAACAGACTCTTCAGTTCTTCTTCACCTTCTGCCATAAGGGAATACCTCATCTGTGTATCTGAGGTTATTGATATTTCTACTGGCAATCTTGATTTCAGCTTGTGCTTCATCCAGCCTGGCATTTCACATGATATACTCTCCATACAAGTTAAATAAGCAGGGTGACAATATATAGCCTTGATGTACTCCTTCCCCAATTTAGAACCAATCCATTTTTTTATATCTGGTTCTAACTGTTGCTTCTTGATCTGTATTCAGATTTCTCAGGAGGCAGGTGAAGTGGTCTGGTATTCCCATTTCTTGAAGAATTTTCTACAGTTTGCTCTGATCCACAGTCAAAGGCTTTGTGTAGTCAATAAAGCAGAAGTAGATGTTTTTCTGGAACTCTCTTTCTCTTTCAATGATCCAACAGATGTTGGCAATTTGATCTCTGGTTCCTCTGCCTTTTCTAAATCCAGCTTAAACATTTGGAAGTTCTCATTTCGTGAACTGCTGAAGCCTTGGTTGGAGAATTTTGAGCATTACTTTGCTAGCATGTGAGATGAGTTCAATTGTATCTGGTGGCTTAGATGGTAAAGAATCTGCCTGTGGCATTCTTTGGTTCAATTCCTGGGTTGGCAAGAGCCCCTGGAGAAGTGAATGGCAATCTATTCCATATTATTGCCTGGAAAATCCCATGGACAGAGGAGACTGGAGGGCTACAGTCCATGGGCCTCAAAGAGTAGGACACGACTGAGTGACTAAGCACAGCACATTACAACTTTGCTGAGAGTAATCTTTGCTCAGTCTACTGATTCAAATGCCAATTTCTTCTGAAATCACCCTCACACCCAGATATAATATTTTGCAAAGTATCTAAACATCCATTAGCCTAGTCAAACTAACACAGAGTAACAATGACAGTTTCCATCATTAACATGATTATTTCTGTCTTTGACTTTGTTTTTTTTTTTACTCTGTTCTTTATCTAATTTTTATTTTTTAAGTGCTTAGTGCTTATCTCACCTTCCATTTATGTCTTCTATTTGTAATAGAAGTAATGCAATCTATTACTTACATTAAGTTGTAGCATGCACATATTGATGATATATAGTGATTTTGTTTTTATTACATATATATATATATATATATATATATATATATATTTGTAAGAGAAGCTGTTCTCTCTACAAATATCTTTACCTAAAAAGGGCAGTTGTGCTTCTGCTTGAAAAATGTAAAGAAATGTGAGTAGCCCATAGAGAATTTCCTTTCAGTTGCAGATAGATATGGAATAGTGGGTTTGGCTATTTACCTAGAGTACTTTACATACATTATTCTAAATTTTGTTTTTCTAATGAGAAAACTTTCCAAACAAAAGTCCTACAGGACAGGACTTTGTCCCACTGCTGACCTCACAGGCTAATACCCTTTTGCTTATTCACTGAGTTTTGGCCCACATGACTACCCTATGGGACTTGAAACATTCATGTTTATTTCTCAGAATCTTTTCACTGGCAGTTCCCATTTCTTTGAATGTTTCTGAACCTTAATTCCTTGCTTAAATGTTGCTACTCAGTCAGGCCCACTATGCTTTACATTTCAATCTCCCCTTGACAATCTCTATCAGCCCCTTTATCTCTCATCATCATCATCCCTTTAACATATCATATCATTTATTTTTAAAATGTATTTTGTTAATTACACCATGCAAGTTCCTTAACTTCAGGAATTTTTTGTTGCCATTATTCTTGCAGAATATAGGTCTTTTACTTGAAGACTTTTTTTTCTTTTTTTCTTTCTGTTGAGCTGGTAAGAATCCAGCGCTTGTTTTTAAGAATCCCTGGCTTTTACTAAGCTGCAGAGAATGAAAAAGAGAAAAGAAAGAACAGATGTGCACAGACAAAGGTCAAGGTACAGTGACACAATAAGACTACTCCAACAGCTACCCTCCCTCTTTGCTCATGGAATTTGCCAAAGAATGGAAAACTTTCAAAAGAAAAATTATTTTTCTCAAAATAATTTTCTTTCCCCTTTCTTGGAAATCCCTGTGGGCAATAGCATCAAAACAGGACACCAAAGGAAGTTCTATGTGACGCTGTAGTAATTGACTTAGACTGCTATTAAAGAGTTATCTTTTGTTCGTGCTTTTCTCTCTGCAGTGACACATAAGCCTGCTGAAATAATGTGAAGCTTTGTGAGGATTTTATCTCCAGGGCCTTTCCTTATTATACAAGACTTCATGGCTTACATTGTGTGTCATCAGTAAACATCCTGTGCCTATTACTGAGAGATTCAGTTTCTCAAAAGCAGGTAAAATATTGTATGGAGAGATGCTAGTATAATAATTCAAATGGAACTAGGGTAAATTTTTTCCTGTTTTTCCAGAAATCATATGAAGGTTTGGTTTTGTTCTTGAAGATAGTGTATAAAACTATAGATATAGTGGATTAATTTGGGAGAGTTGGGTTAGGTGTTTTCTGAAAAGATGGAGGTATAGTAACCAAATTTTATTTTAAAAATTTCTGGAAAGTACTCCCTTAGAGAGTCCAAGTTAATTTTGCAGGTTATAAACTTGGCATTACAATGATATCATATTATGTTATTTCAAAACAATGATGTAGACTACTCCTACTTTTCTTTCTAATACCATAGAAAAAATATGTAAGTATCTGTGCTTCAAAAGTATTATTTCATAACATAATATTTATTTTGAAGGCTTTGTAGCCCATATATTTATAAATGCATTGCCAAGGGACAAATTTTTCAAATTATAATCTCACGTCATGTGATATGACCTTAGATGTAAATTTTAATAAACTAATAATACTTATTTTAATCAAAGATAGCTAAAAGGGCAAAATCTGTGAATTCAGCATAGTCAGACTCTTTTTTGTTCATATCTTAGAAAAGCGCACTCTTTCCTCAAGAAATAATTTTGAGTTAAAACTTTCACATATGAAATGCATTTGCTTTTGTATTTTTAAGAATGTGAAACTTCAAATATATGAGATTGGGGATGTATTGTTTTTACTAGAAAGTAGTGGTGATATGCAAGATAGTGGCCCCTTTGCAAAAAGATAAAAGCTGCCTGAGATTTAAAATATTTCTTTGAGCCGTTTTTTTGGGGGGTGGATGGGGATGGCGGCAAGAATAGTGGAGTGGGTTGCCATTCCCTTCTCCAGGAGATCTGTGGCAAGGGTTAACTTCAAGCGTTAACTAATGCACATGGTAAAGAATCCACCTGCAAAGCAGGAAACCCAGGTTCCATCCCTGGGTCAAGAGAATCCCCTGGAACAGGAAATGGCAACACACTCCAGGGAAATCCCTTGGACAGAGGAGCCTGGAGGGTATAGTCCATGGGGTTGCAAAGAGTCATACACAACTGAGTGCCTTTCAGCTCATCTTATGCCTAAGTCAAAGACAAGAGAACAATGTGGCCTATTTTATCATTAATCGGTGGATTGATTAACTGCTTAATATTTATTGATAATTTTGATTTTGGAGGGTTTTAAAATGAACAAAGTAAAAATGTGAGAGCTCAAGCAACATCTGTTTGAGTAGTAAGGTATGATAAATACTTTCAAAATGTACATGGTTTGCCCAGTTAACTATGCTCTTGTAAACAATGAACATTGGTATCAAATTCACTTTTCTGAAGACATGGAATAGGCATGAAAAACTATCCTCAGAAAACCTCCTGTTTATAGTTTCCTTTGTTGTGCAGAAGCTTTTAATTTTAATTAGGTTCCATTTGTTTATTTTTGCTTTCATTTCTAATATTCTGTGAGGTGGGTCATAGAGGATCCTGCTGTGATTTATGTAGGAGAGTGTTTTGCCTATGTTCTCCTCTAGCGGTTTTACAGTTTCCAGTCTTACGTTTAGATATTTAATCCATTTTGAGTTTATTTGGTGTATGGTGTTAGAAAGTGTTATACTTTCATTTTTTCACAAGTGGTTGACCAGTTTTCCCAGCACCACTTGTTAAAGAGATTGTCTTTTCTCCATTGTATATTCTTGCCTCTTTTGTCAAAGATAAGGTGTCCATATGTGCGTGGATTTATCTCTGGGCTTTCTGTTTTGTTCCATTGATCTATATTTCTGTCTTTGTGCCAGTACCATACTGTCTTGTTGACTGTGGCTTTGTAGTAGAGCCTGAAGTCAGGCAGGTTGATTCTTCCAGTTCCATTCTTCTTTCTCAAGATTGCTGTGGCTATTCCAGGTTTTTTGTATTTCCATAAAAATTGTGAAATTATTTGTTCTAGCTCTGTGAAAAATATCATTGGTAGCTTGATAGGGATTGCATTGAATCTATAGATTGCTTCAGGTAGTATACTCATTTTCACTATATTGATTCTTCCGATCCATGAACATGGTATATTTCTCCATCTATTAGTGTCCTCTTTGATTTCTTTCACCAGTGTTTTATAGTTTTCTATATATAGGTCTTTAGTTTCTTTAGGTAGATATATTCCTAAGTATTTTATTCTTTTCATTGAGATGGTG
>NW_011494760.1:867367-890136 GCF_000754665.1 Bison bison bison | reverse complement strand
TAAGCAAGGCGGAAAGACAGCCTTCAGAATGCGAGAAAATAATAGCAAATGAAGCAACTGACAAACAACTAATCTCAAAAATATACAAGCAACTCCTGCAGCTCAATTCCAGAAAAATAAAAGACCCAATCAAAAAATGAGCCAAAGAACTAAATAGACATTTCTCCAAAGAAGACATACAGATGGCTAACAAACACATGAAAAGATGCTCAACATCACTCATTTTCAGAGAAATGCAAACCAAAACCACAATGAGGTACCATTTCATGCCAGTCTGAATGGCTGTGATCCAAAAGTCTACAAGCAATTAATGTTGGAGAGGGTGTGGAGAAAAGGGAACCCTCTTACACTGTTGGTGGGAATGCAAACTAGTACAGCCACTATGGAGAACAGTGTGGAGATTCCTTAAAAAACTGGAAATAGAACTGCCTTATGACCCAGTAATCCCACTGCTGGGCATACACACCGAGGAAACCAGAATTGAAAAGACACGTGTACCCCAATGTTCATATCAGCACTGTTTATAATAGCCAGGACATGGAAGCAACCTAGATGCCCATCAGCAGATGAATGGATAAGAAAGCAGTGGTACATATACACAATGGAGTATTACTCAGCCATTAAAAAGAATACATTTGAATCTGTTCTAATGAAGTGGATGAAACTGGAGCCTATTATACAGAGTGAAGCAAACCAGAAAGAAAAACACCAATACAGTATACTAACTCATATATATGGAATTTAGAAAGATGGTAATGATAATGCTGTATGTGAGACAGCAAAAGAGACACAGATGTATAGAACAGTCTTTTGGACTCTGTGGGAGAGGGAGAGGGAGAGGGTGGGATGATTTGGGAGAATGGCATTGAAACAGATATAATATCATGTAAGAAACAAATCGCCAGTCCAGGTTCGATGCATGATACAGGATGCTTGGGGCTGGTGCACTGGGATGACCCAGAGGGATGGTACAGGGAGGGAGGTGAGAGGGAGTTCAGGATGGGGAGCACATGTACACCCGTGGTGGATTCATGTTGATTTATGGCAAAACCAATATAATATTGTAAAGTAATTAGCCTCCAATTAGAATAAATAAATTAAAAAAAATTAAGATTGGTAACAACTAAAATAAATAAAGAAAATAAAATAAAGAAAATCTTCTGTTTGGGTAAAGCTTGTGTGTGTTTGTTAGTTGCTTATTCATGTCCGACTCTTTGCAACCCCATAGACTGTAGCCCACCAGGCCCCTCTGTCCATGGAATTCTCCAGGCAAGAACACTGGAATGGACTGCCATTTCCTTCTCCAGTATTCTGGCCTGGAGAATTCCATGGACTGTATAGTCCATGGGGTTGCAAAGAGGCAGACACAACTGAATGACTTTCACATCACCAGTATTCTAACCTGGAGAATCCCATGGACAGAGGAGCCTGGAGGGCTAAGGTCTATAGGGTCACAAAGAGTCAAGCATGACATATGCATTTGTTATATCACTGTATCATTGCCAACATTGAGGGTATTGTATCTTCTAACCAGGAAAAAGTGAAACTGTTAAAAAGCTTGCAAATTAAGCCATAGTTTCTTGTTTTATTTTTCTTGTAGAAAACATTGCTTCCCTTTAAATTCTACCTCTGAAGAAATTTGCAAGTGAGTAGTAGGAAAGGCTGACACACAAATTAAAAAATTTGATTCAGTTCTATCATAAACAGTATTTTTTTTTAGAGTAAGTGGAATTAATATCAAAAAGAAGTTGGGGATTAACAGGAAGGTGATAAAGGCTCTGGAAGAATAATAAAAAATAAAGGCAGTAAATTCAAATTAACCTGTTAAAGAGAAACTATCATTTCTTTTTCTCCCCAAAGCATTTAGCATCTCATAACACTACCCTTTTTAATTGTGGCATTGGAGAAGACTCTTGAGAGTCCCTTGGACTGCAAGGAGATCCAATCAGTCCATCCTAAAGGAGATCAGTCCTGGGTGTTTATTGGGGGAACTAATGTTGAAGCTGAAACTCCAATATTTTGACACCTGATGCAAAGAGCTGACTAATTTGAAAAGAGCCTGATACTGGGAAAGATTGAGGGCAGGAGGAAAAGGGGATGACAGAGGATAAGATGGTTGGATGGCATCACTGACTCAATGGACATGGGTTTGGGTGGACTCCAAGAGTTGGTGATGGACAGGGAGTCTTGGCGTGCTGTGGCTTATGGGGTCGCAAAGAGTTGAACACGACTGAGCGACTGAACTGAATTGAAACGAAATCAATTCTGAATATTCATTGGAAGGACTGATGCTGAAGCTGAAGCTCCAGTACTTTGGCCAACCGATATGAAGTGCTGCCACATTGGAAAAGACCCTGATGTTGGGAAAGTTTGAAGGCAAAAGAAAAAGGGGGTCGCAGAGGATTAGATAGAAAGCATCACCAAATCAATGGACATGAATTTGTGCAAACTCTGGGAGATAGTAGATGACAGGGAAGCTTCGCATGCTGCAGCCCATGAGGTTGCAAAGAGTTGGACAATACTTAGGAACTGAACAACAACAAACACTAGCCTAAACAAAATCTCAGAGCTTTTCTTTTCTTATCTGTAAGAAACAGGGATAATAAATCAAATACAGTCAATTTGAGAATTAAGTGAGCTAGCACATGTAAAAAAGTTGGCTTAAAGCTCAACATTCAGAAAATGAAGATCATGGCATCTGGTCCCATCACTTCATGGGAAATAGATGGGGAAACAGTGGAAACAGTGTCAGACTTTATTTTCCTGGGCTCCAAAATCACTGCACATGGTGATTGCAGCCACCAAATTAAAAGACGCTTACTCCTTGGAAGGAAAGTTATGACCAACCTAGATAGCATATTCAAAAGCAGAGACATTACTTTGCCAACAAAGGTCCGTCTAGTCAAGGCTATGGTTTTTCCTGTGGTCATGTATGGATGTGAGAGTTGGACTCTGAAGAAGGCTGAGCACCGAAGAACTGATGCTTTTGAACTGTGGTGTTGGAGAAGACTCTTGAGTGTCCCCTGGACTGTAAGGAGATCCAACCAGTCCATTCTGAAGGAGATCAGCCCTGGGATTTCTTTGGAAGGAATGATGCTTTAAGCTGAAACTCCAGTACTTTGGCCACCTCATGCGAAGAGTTGACTCATTGGAAAAGACCCTGATGCTGGGAGGGATTGAGAGCAGGAGGAGAAGGGGACGACAGAGGATGAGATGGCTGGATGGCATCACTGACTCGATGGATGTGAGTCTGAGTGAACTCCAGGAGTTGGTGATGGACAGGGAGGCCTGGCATGCTTCGATTCATAGGGCCGCAAAAAGTCGGACACGACTGAGCGACTGAACTGAGCACATGTGAGCTTGCCTATTATAATATGTCAAAAATTACATGTTCTAAATTTCAAAAACTTCAACTGGATAAGTATATTCTGAACCTACTGCCCTCAACTTGTATTTTTACCTTCACTTAAGAAAGAAAATTAGAGAGATAAAGAAATAGAACAAGGGACTTCCCTGGGAGACCAGTGCTTAAATCTTTGCCTTTCAATGCAGGAAGTGAGGATTTATTCCCTGTTCAGAAAGCTAAAATCCCACATGCCTTGTGCCCCAAAAATTAAAACATAAAACAGAAGCAATATGGTTAACAAGTTAAATAATGACTCTAAAATTGGTTCCCATTAAAAATCTTAAAAAAAAAGAAGAAGAAATGGAGGGAAGGAAGGAATGAGAGATGGAGGAAAGGAGGGAAGCAGGTTGGTGGACCACAGGAACCTTTCATCCTTTTATCTCTATACTCTGAACAATCATATATGGCCATACCCACACCCTCTATCAGAAAATCATGCCAGGTGTTGGGTTAATTTTTAATTATTCCTCTACCTCATTTGAGCTTATTACAGTCTATTTTATTTTTTAAAACATCTGAAAAAGGTCAAATTTATTTCATAAAGTATAGAAGCTAATGATGTTCAGTTTCTTGTATTTTTAAATCAGCTAATTTTTTTTCTTCTTCTTCTTCAAAGCTCATAAAAGAGCATCAAAATAAAGCAGTGGAGTGAACACAGAGACTTGCAGGAATATCCTGTCATGAGTGCTCCTAATTGATCTCATTTCATCCTATACTTTCTGATTTGTGTCCTTGGGGCAAATTGGGTCATGCTACTGGAGAAAGATTAGATTATCCTTTGCATTCTATAAAGAATACAACACTCAGGATAATAGCCATTTATCACCACCCCCCACAAGGTATAGGCAAGCAGCAGTTTCTCTCTACCTATTCTTTAATTCAGGTGTGTAAATGGGGGAAAAGTAGTTCAGTAAAGAAAGGACATAGGATTGATTAGTTTTCTGTCTGAGAAGCATCACGTAAAAACATATAAATATCTGAATTAGAAATCGGCTTAACCCTCCTCCCTCCTCCCTCCCCGTATATGGCAAAACCAATACAATATTGTAAAGTTAAAAACTAAAATAAAATAAAAAAATAGAAAAAAAAAAAACAAAAAAGAAGTAATGCCAGAAAAAAAAAAAAAAAAAGAAATTGGCTTAGGCTGAAGCCATTGCTCTCAGCATCTGAGAAGCCAGGTAGTTAAAGAGCTTGATGCACTCAACTGTAGCCATGCCTAGGCATTCAGCTTTGCCAATTTCCAAGCCACACAAGCTACTCTTGTACTATAATGGAAAAAATGCAGGTGTGTTTTTGTATGTGCCTAAATTCAATCCCAAGTTGAGCTTTAGATGCCCAAACAAGCATCTGCGAAAAACTGTTTTTATTTATTTTTCTATTTTCATTCACCATACTTAAAAACAGAACACTGACATCCATGTATTTTATATAGAGATTTTGAAAAAGGAAGCATCAAAATTTGCTATAATTCCATGGCATCTAATAAGTTGCTCATGCAGGTACAAATAATAAAATATGATTAAATATTTTATTTATATTAAACTAATATCTCCTTTTAAAGTTTATTTTGAAAGCCATTGAAAACTGAAATGAAATATCCCATGGTTCACTGAAATGAAAATGTTAGAGTAAGCTTATTCAAAATATTTGTTTTGGTTAGACTGAATACTTTACTTTTCCCCTCAAAAGTCCATTTAAAAAGTATAAGATGACATGGCTATATTTCATTTTGATTACCCAAAGATGTTATTTACCATACATGGAACAATGATTCAGAAACTGATTCAGGGATTAGATACCCACCCTCCTGACACATGAGACATGGGTTCAGTCCCTGGGTCAGAAAGATCCCCTGGAGAAGGGCATGGCAACCCATTCCAGTACTCTTGCTTGTAAAATCCTATGGACAGAGGAGCCTAGCAGGCGACAGTCCATAGGGTCGCAAAGAGTTGGACACGAACGACTCAAGCGACTTAGCATGGCACAGACACCATCCACTGTCAGTCCCTATAGCCTGGATGGGGCTCCATCCCAACCTCCAGGGCATTGCCAATGAAAATTCAAGCCAACGTCACTTTGGACATGGGGTGAGCACATAAATGACCTAAGCATGGATCACACGTCATATGTCGAAGCTACCAGAATATAAGATTCTTGCTTATGTTCTTTCACAGAAATTGGGAAGCATGCATCTTGTAACCATAAAGAAAGGATCTGTTTGACAGTGAGGAGTAGACACAAGCTGTTGAGCAAACCAATAATCAGCAAATCAGTTAATAATAAATCTTGGTCATTATTTTACAAACTATACTGTTGATCTTTAACGTTGAAGAACCACATAATCTCTGGAGTATTTTAGACACAGAAATTTTCAACTTTGAAACATCTGTTTATTATGCATATCCTCTATTCCTCTCATTTTATCAATTAGAATGAGTTATGTTTTTAGGTAATAAAATTTCAAAATAGTATATGACGGTACAACTTTTATTAATCTGATATATCTAGAGATCTACAAAGAGCAAAGATGGTGGTACTGGGATAAGTATTTCTTAAAAATAGGGCTGTACTGACTGATGATTTAGGGCAATCTGACTGAGAGAGATGAAGGCAAAGCCATATTTGTAAAAGAATAGGAGTTCAGTTGCATAATATGATGAAAATTTCTGTTCTGTACCTAAAATTATTGAGCTATTGGGAGGAATTGCATCTGAATCTATGTCTATACTTATGTTTATTTACATTTACATGCATCTATCCATGTGCATCTCTACCTAAAAACTCAAGGCAACATTGAAATGTGTTCCTTCCTTCCTTTCCTTTTATTTTCTTTTAATATATCCATGGAAAAATGTTCCTTCTATTCTACTTTTTCATCTGAATACTTTAATTTTTATTATTGTAAGCCATTTAAATTTCCCTAGAAGAATTTTGAGTTTAAAGTCTAAGACATTATTGAAAACATGTAGGAATTTAAGATTAATTGTTTTAAGGCAATTAATGAAAAATTTTCAAATTGATAACAAAGTTATGAGATAATTCACATTGAATCTTATAAACCAATTTAAGGAAAGAATAGGTTTAGAGTAAGATTTAGTTTAAAGATCTCAAATCTTTAGATAATTTCAACTTTCTTAGATAATTTCATCTTCTTAAATAATTTCAACTTTCTATTATTTTTGAATTGATATCATTTACATATAATATTGTGAAAGTTTAAGGTATTCAGTGTGTTGATTTGATAAATATACATATTGAATATGATTACCACTATAGTGTTAATTAATACCTTCTTCGTTAGGTCACATAGCAATCATTTCTTTTTCATGATGAGAACTTTTAAGATCCAGTCTCAGCAACTTTGAAGCATATAATACAATATTGTTGACTCTAATCACAATGCTGTGCACTGGATCTGCAGAACTTATTCATCTTCTAATTGCAAATTTGCTCTTTAACCCACTTTTCTCAATTCAACTTTAATAAATGGAAACTGATTCATTCTGTTTGACATAGCCAGAATTTCAAAAGATAAGTAGAATCCGTTGCAAGATAAGAAAATTGTGTTTGTTAATTATGGTAAGAAAACTATCCTCATCTGTTTGCTCAATGACCTTACAGTCACTTTAATGGGAACAATAATTAAATGCATTTAAAATTTGAATTTTAATCAAAATTAACAATTTCTTGCTCACCACTGAGCATATGATATTTTTCAAAAGGACCAATTCTGAATGATATGACAAGAAATAGTTGCTCTTATAGAATAGTGAATTTGCTTTTACCCTACCTTTAGGTTGGTAAAGCAAGTGAAAAAAAAATTGAGCATTTATTTCTTGTATTAATGCACAAGTGAGGCTAAAGCTCACTAGAGCTGTTGACTTATCTGCATATAAAATGTTGAGTGCTATCCAGGAGAGAGTACTAAACGTTTCACAGTCTTGCAAATTTGCATAATGAAGAAGAGAGTGCACTTAATTTACCATTAACTTGTTAAACCTCTCTGTAATACTTTCTCTCTGTAATTTATTTTTATATGCATTACAAGGTAATTGAAACCAAAACTGCAATAGGTTAATGTAGTAAAAGGAAACAAAAAAGGAAACTATGAACTAGGTTTGCCCTTAGAATATTATCATAAAGAGCCAGGATATTAGAATCTATGAGGGTGGAAGGCTATTCATTGAAGTTTGATATTGGACTACCAGATGGTAAGTAAAGCACTTTTAATCAATTTTTATTTACACCTTCTATAGCGATTGTGCATTAGTAAGCAAAAAGTATAATACACTATGCAGTACTACCTTACATTTTTTGTGATGCCTATAATAACTGAAAATTCTGAAAAGAAAGATGGGTTAACCAGACAAATTGGAAATAAGCTTGTGGGCAATTGCTTTTCATCCTCAGTATTCCTTCTAGGTTGATTTAAAAATATTAAGAAAGCATGTGTTTCGTAAGTATGGAGATGACTCAGAAATATCAGAGTGGTAATAAAGAGCATAATGGATATGTTTTAACATAATCTTCATTATAAACATCAGTCAGTTCAATCGCTCAGTCGTGACTGACTCTTTGCGACCCCATGAATTGCAGCACGCCAGGCCTCCCTGTCCATCACCATCTCCCAGAGATCACTCAAACTCATGTCCATCGAGTCAGTGATGCCATCCAGCCATCTCATCCTCTGTCGTCCCCTTCTTCTCCTGCCCCCAATCATGCTGCTAAGTCACTTCAGTAGTATCTGACTCTGTGCGACGCCATAGACAGCAGCCAACCAGGATCCCCTGTCCCTGGGATTCTCCAGGCAAGAATACTGGAGAGGGTTGCCATTTCCTTCTCCAATGCATGAAAGTGAAAAGTGAAAGTGAAGTCGATCAGTCGTGTCCGACTCTTCTAGACCCCATGGACTGCAGCCTACCAGGCTCCTCTGCCCATGGGATTTTCCAGGCAAGAGTACTGGAGTGGGGTGCCATTGCCTTCTCTGGCCTCCAATCACAGTTCTCATCAAATTCATTTCTGTAAATGAGAATAGATCTAATACTTTTCTTTACACTCTCTCCATGACATTAAACATCATCTTTGAAGATAGAGTTTTCAGAAAATGCCTTTGAACAATAGCTCAACAGAGATCAGACATATACTCATTCCTTCACATTTAAAGGATGATACTTTTAGTATTTCCAAATGTTATCTGAAAACATACATATTTTAATGTGTTATTACATAAATATATTTTTACTTGTAATTAAGCCAACCTGAACTAACAAGGTAAACACTGTAGTGTAGGTCCCTTAAATCCAGGAGCATTCCTTTTGCCAAATATTCCCAAGTATAATTTTTCCTGTGCCTAAAACAGCATTTATTAACTAAAACTACCTTCTAAACTTATTGGAATGTCCATAATTTTAGGAGACATCTCTTTTCCATTTCATCCAATTGTCCCTCAGCCTCTTCATCTGGTTAGTGCTTCATTTATCTCTCAGCAACATTTTTTTTTTTTAATTGGAGTATAATTGCTTTAACTGGTGGCTCAAATGGTAAAGAATCACCTGCAATGTGGGAGATCTGGGTTCCATCCCTGGGTTGGGAAGATCCCCTAGAGGAGGGCATAGCAACCCACTCCAGTATTCTTGCCTGGAGAATCCCCATGGACAGAGGAGCTTGGAGGGCTACAGTCCATGGGGTCACAAGAGTTGGACATGACTGAGCAACTAAGCACAGTACATAATTACTTTACAATGTTGTGTTAGTTTCTGCTGTACAATGAAGTGAATCAGCTATATGTATCCATATATTCTCTCTTGAATTTTCCTCTCACCCCAACCCCATCTGTAAAGATGTGGATGGACCTAGAGTCTGTCATACAGAGTGAAGTAAATAAGAAAGAGGAAAATAAATATTGTATATTAAAACATACATGTAGAACTTCCCATTGACATTTATCCAGTGAATTTCAGCCCCCCAAAGAAAATTAGATATTCATGTATGAAAATGGCTTCCTAAATTCTGGAAACATTTTTATATAATTTGTTTGGAAAATGGCATGTTAATTTAAAGAACTTACTTGTGCACAAAGCCTCCTTTAGTCCAAAGCATGTCTTTATGCAAATTATCAACAGCTGCTCCCATTCACCTCCCCAGGTAAAGTACAGAAAACCTGTGGTTGCACAGATGGATACTGACTGGCTGATGTGGCAAAGTGAACAATGTGTATTGCTTCATTCTATTTTGTAATATACAGCACATTTAAAAAATAAAATTTATATTTTTTTAATATAGTAAACACAATGTCATCCTCTTTAACATAGTAAACCATAAAATCATCATAGAACTGAAAAATGGAAAAAAAGGATGAAGAAAAGAAGGGACCTGTCTATTCCTGGAGTCCGCAATGGTTGAAATGTCATTTTGTGCTCTTTTTTTTTTTTTCACTTAAGTTTAAATAATAAACATTTATCATGCCATTCAAAATTTAATAAATTATAATTATCATTTTAATGATCACCTTAATTTGCTAATCATTATCCTATGTTTGTTATGCTATGCTAAGTCACTTCAGTTGTGTCCAACTCTGTGCAACCCCATAGATGGCAGCCCACCAGGCTCCCCCGTCCCTGGGATTCTCCAGGCAAGAACACTGGAGTGGGCTGCTATTTCCTTCCCCAATGCATGAAAGTGAAAAGTGAAAGTGAAGTCGCTCCATCGTGTCCGACTCTTATCGACCCCATGGATTGCAGCCTAACAGGCTTCTCCGTCCATGGGATTTTCCAGGCAAGAGTACTGGAGTGGGGTGCCACTGCATTCTCCGATCCTATGTTTAAAGTAAAATAAAACATCTTTTAAATATTTAAATAATGATTATATGTTTTGTACTGAAATAATTTTTCCCAACACAAAGAAGATAACAATATGAGAGAACTGACTTTCAGATTTTCAAGCTGGATTTAGAAAAGACAGAGGAACCAGAGATCACATTGCCAACATCTGTTGGATCATCAAAAGAGAGAGAGTTCCAGAAAAATATCTACTTCTGCTTTATTGACTATGCCAAAGGCTTTGTGTGAATCACAACAAACTGTGGGAAAGTCTTAAAGAGATGGGAATACCAGACCACCTGACCTGCCTCTTGAGAAATCTGTATGCAGGTCAGGAAGTAACAGAACTGGACGTGGAACAGCAGACTGGTTCCAAAGGAGTATGGTTCCAAAGGAGTATCAGGAAAGGAGTATGTCAAGGCTGTATATTTTCACCCTGCAGGTTTAAATTATATTTAGAGTACATCATGTGAAATGCTTGGCTGGATGAAGCACAAGCTGGAATCAATATTGCCAGGAGAACTATCAATAACCTCAGATATGCAGATGATACCACCCTTATGGCAGAAAGCAAAGAAGAACTAAAGAGTGTCTGATGAAAGTGAAAGAGGAGAGTGAAAAAGTTGGCTTAAAGTTCAACATTCAGAAAACTAAGATCATGGCATCTAGTCCCATCATTTCATGGAAAATTGATGGGAAAACAGTGACAGACTTTATTTTCGGGGGCTCCAAAATCACTGCAGATATTGAGTGCAGCCATGAAATTAAAAGATGTTTGCTCCTTGGAAGAAAAGTTATGACAACCTAGACAGCATATTAAAAGTCAGAGACATTACTTAGCCAAGAAAAAGTCTGACTAGTCAAAGCTACAGGTTTTTCCAGTAGTCATGTATGTATGAGAGTTGGACTATAAAGAAAGCTGAGTGTGAAAGAATTGATGTTTTTGAACTGTGGTGTTGGAAAAGACTCTTGAGAATCCCTTGAACTGCCAGGAGATCCAACCAGTCAATCCTAAAGGAAATCAGTCCTGCACATTCACTGGAAGGACTGATGCTGAAGCTGAAACTCCAATACTTCGGCCACGTGATGAGAAGAACTGACTCTTTAGAAAAGACCCTGATGGTGGGAAAGATTGAAGGCCAGAGGAGAAGGGGACGACAGAGGATGAGATGGTTAGATGGCATCACCGACTCAATGGACATGAGTTTGAGTAAACTCTGGGAGTTGGTGATGGACAAGGAGGCCTGGCATGCTGCAGTTCATGGGGTCGAAGAGTCAGACATGACTGAGCAACTGAACTGACTGACTTCTTTAGGTCAGTGATGCTTTATTGTTATCATCTTTATTATACCACGTTGCTACGGGGGACTGACATTTTATTATGAAACGTAGTGTCTGATCTCAAGCGAGGATTTTTCTATCTTCCCATAGCAAATACAAATGCTATAATATATCAAGGTTGTGCTTACTATTCTAAGAAATCAAAATATATATATATATATATATATATATACACACACATATGAACAGAACTATAAACAAAGATTTTAGAACTGAAAATAACTAGAAAATTTACTATATTATCTAATCTCATCAGAATTTAATGACTGTTGAGACGAGGTCATAAAAACGTTTTGTGTGTGTGTGTGTGTGTGTGTGTGTGTGTGTGTGTGTAGGGGTGCTCAGTCACTCAGTCATGCCTGACTCTTTGCAACTTTGTGGACTACAGCCTTCCAAGGTCCTCTCTCCTGGGAATTTTCCAGGCAATCATACTGGAACAGGTTGCCATTTCCTACTCGAGGGTATCTTCCTTACCCAGCAATCCAATCCATGTTTCTTGTTTCCTGCAGTAGCAAGCAGATTATTTACCACTGCACCACCTGGGAAGTCCCTGTAGAAATATTACTTGATGGAAAATATTCCTGTACAGAAATCTGTAAAAGCAAAACATTATTGCCAATACTATTTTAATTACAGCATCTCCTTGTTTGTAAAGGACTCCTTTCTAGAATTATTATTTGTAACATTGAGTTTTGTATTCACAGCATATGCAAAAACAATGAGCCGCTTCACCAAAGAAAAATAAATCAAATCCATTTTCCACTTACTAGTGAATACTGTGGTTGCAAAACAGTTTAAAATCTTTATATGTAGTTTTTTTTTTTTTAATTAAGAGGTCCTATCTGTTGACTTTCTAAGGTCCTTCTGGGTTTCCCAGGTGTCCCTAGTGGTAAAGAACCCACCAGCCAATGCCGGTAGACATAACAGATGTGGGTTCAATCCCTAGGTTGGGAAGATCCCCTGGAGAAGGGCACAGCAACCCACTCCAGTATTCTTGAATGGAGAATTCCATGGGCAGAGAAACCTAGTGGCTACAGTCCACAGGCTTGCAAAGAGTTGAACATGACTAAAGCGACTTAGAACACACTCAAGTTTCTTCTACCCAAATTCAAGTTCAGCCACTATTTTCAAGGAAAATTATCCATAGAGCATTGCAATTATTATCCAACAGAAATTCTCTAATCGATAACCACAAGTGAGTTTACATGTTTCCACAAAATTAGGAACAGTGACAGATGGAGCTCAATTTCTCACAGTCCTCAAAATCTGCTGCTGCTGCTGCTACTGCTAAGTCACTACAGTCGTGTCCAATTCTGTGCGACCACATAGATGGCAGCCCACCAGGCTCCTCCATCCATGGGATTTTCCAGGCAAGAGTACTGGAGTGGGGTGCCATTGCCTTCAGAACAATACTTGCCATTGAAAATTTTATTGGTTACTTTTGTTGTAGCCACGTGTTCCAGGAAGTAAACTCACTCAGGACAAAGCAGATAGTGGAGTGCAGTTTATTACACTGGTGGGCCCAAGGCAGAGTCTCCTCTTAGCCAAGGACCCTGGCCAGTTTTTGTGAAAACCTTATATACCCTAAGGGTATTTGCCCAAACCCACCTCCCCAAATTCCCTGAAAATAGTCTGAAGAAAGAAAAAGAAAGATACAATCAAAGTTAACCAGTGATTCATATGCCTTAAGCCTAGGTAGTTAACAGTGTACCATTATCAATAGGCCTGTGGTCATACCCCAATAAGCATCATGGAACTTATGATTCCATTTGCTTATACAGATGATTAAGGTATTCTTTTAGGCTACGGAGAGTCTAGGTACAAACCCTGGGGCTCTTCCATTCAGGGAGTCTGGTTTTGCAGTTGGTATGTCCTTGCCATAGATACTGGGCATATAGCTCAAAGTCCACAGTATGGCCCAAGATAGAGTCCTGCTTTCAAGATGGAGCCTGTTCTGTCTGTTTCCTCCTTCATTTTGACCAATGTTATGGTGACTAATTCCATCCAGAGTATAGTGTCATTAAATAAAGTGCTTTTAACACTGAGTTATTATCTCTTATTGAAAATAATGTACACTGTGAAATTGACTCATTTTCTGTACTGTAATGGCAGGAACAGTCAGGTAAATGCTATATTCATCTTACTGCTTTCCTTAGCTGAGTAATCTTTGTATCACTGCTCACTTCTGTTCAACTATCTTTTATTTTATGGTTTTGATTCAACTTCAACTGGAGTAGGTTGTTATCTCCAAGTTGTGCCCAACTCTTTGCATTCCCATGGACTGCAGCACACCAGGCTTCCCTGTCCTTCACTGTCTCATGGAGTTTGTTCAAACTCATGTCCATTGAGTCAGTGATGCCATCCAACTATCTCATTCTCTGTTGTCCCCTTCTCTTCCTGCCTTCAGTCTTTCTCAGCATCAGGCTCTTTTCCAATGAGCCAGTTGGTCAAAATATTGGAGTTTCAGCTTCCACATGGGTCCTTCCTATGAATATTCAGGGTTGATTACCTTTACAGTTGGGAGTATGGATCTTGTTTATCTGTGTTTTCATTGTAGGCTAATCAAAGTCTATTTGCAAAGTATGTGTTTCCTTCCACAGTCCTGCCCTTCTGTTTCCCGTATCTTTATATTTACAATTAAAAGTGGTGCAAAGAGTAAACACATGGCTTCCCAGGTGACTCAGTGGTAAAAAGTATACCTGCCAATTCAGGAAACACAGGAGACTTGTGTTTAGTCACTGGGTGGGGAAGATTCCCTGAGGGAGGAAATGGTGACCCACTCCACTATTTTTGCCTGGAGAATCCCATGGACTGAGGAGTCTAGTAGGCTACATTCCTTAGAGTTGACAAGAGTCAGGACTAAGTGACTGAATATATACACACAAAGAATAAACACATATATTAACTGTTTTCCCTTTGACACAATAAAATATCAAGATTATCTTTATATGGAAGAAATGTATTAGATGAAACACAGTGAAATAATGCTTTAAAATTGTTGTAATACTCAATTTCAGAAAACTCATTCTTGTTTTATTGTAGCAACACTGCCTGAGTCAGCTAGAATATCCACTAAGAGTAAGACCTTTGGAAATTTCTGTCTTCTCTGGGATAAAATGATGGCATCAGACTTCATGATTTGTCATTAGCATTATGAGAAGATTTTTTGTTTCTGTAAGAAAACTGTCTTTGACAATGGACAACATGCAGTGTGGGAGCTTTCAGCATTCTGGGACTTGTCTCCCATAGTGCTCTCAGAACACATCATGTAAAACAAGGTGATTCACTCTGCACACATAGTTAATCCAGACCTTCAGTATCAGAAGAGAAAAAAGAGAACAATAATGTGCAAACAAAATATATTTAAGAATGAATGGCTATATCAAAAATTTCAATTATTAGAATCAAAACCTATGGATGAATAAAATCAGTAATTAGCACTGACTAAAAAAATATAATGGAGGTTTCAAAATAAGAGCAAATCATGTAAGCAAGATAATAAGCAGATTTATAATTATTCATTTTGGAGCAAATGCACACAGGAATGTACACACACAGAGAGTTTTTTCATTATATGTTTGAAAAACTGTCTAAGACTTAATTGAAACACAATTCATATTTCAAGGTTTTGAATAATCTCAAGATGAAAATAGGCAAATCAGCTATACTCTTGAAAAAATATGATGGTAAAATATTAGCTGGAGAGGAAGCAACTTGAGGAACTGTTATTGGGATAAATGGACTTGAGAATGTTTGTGATCTGATTTTTACTGAAATGACAAATACTAAGATCACTAATGAGAATGTATATGTCGAAGAAATGTCAGCTGGGGGAAGTATGATCAAGGAATATATAAGGAAAATGTGGAATAAATGTTAATTTATTTTTATTCTTGTGAGGAGATCCCAAAGAGTATAGTGAAAGAAGCAATCAAACCAACTGACATGGGAAACTATGGAATATGTTGTTTGTGGGTAGAGACAGGGAGTACTTTGAAAGTGGGATGATATGATTCTAGAAGTGGTACTTAGTATGCCTGTGGTAGGTACAGGAGACAGGATTCTGGATGATAATATGACCTGGTAACCAGATGACAGTACTGATTAGATTGAAATATGTGGTCAAAATGTTATCTCTCATCAAATGAGTGCATATGTGTATGTTCAGTCATGTCTGACTTTGGGACCACATGGGCTGTAGCCCACCAAGCTTCTCTGTCCATGGTTTTCCCAGGCAAGAATACTAGAGTCTGTTGCCACTGCCTTCTCCAGGAAATCTTACCAACATAGGGATTGAACCTGTGTCTCCTGTGTCTCCTGAGTTGGCAGGTGGTTTCCTTACCACTGTGCCACTGGAAAGCCCCTCATCAAATGGCTTGGGTTTTATTAGAAAATTGGTATAACATGATGAGGTCTGAATACCTCTGTCACAAATTGCCACTAGTAGGGTAGATAGGCTATAGAATTACTGTTCCACACACATTGTGGATTTTTAGAAAACTTGGAGTGTTTTTTAATCTGAACTGGGGCTTCATGTTTGAGAACTGACATATGAAGATGTTTGGTAAACAATCTTGAAGGGGGTTATTTGTCATATACAGATGTTAGTGAGTGAAGGAAGAGCTTAGGGACAAAAAGAAATCTACAGAGTCAATCCAAAAGTGACCCATTTACTTTAGCTTTGGTGCGATTTTAATTCTACCTTGAGACATGTTCTCTGAGCATCCAGAAAAAATAAAAAAGAAAGAGGCTGTATGCTAAAAAAAGTGGGGCAATATATTCCAGAGAGAGAAAGAGAGGGAAAAGATAAAGTAAGAAGACTTAGAAAACAGAACAAGTATTTTAATATTGCTTCTGCTACAAACTCAGTGGGATGCATTGTTCAACCTCTATGGACCTCTATTTTTTATCTTCCCAAAAAATGGTTGAGAATCATAATATATTGAGCCTCTTTAAAATCAAATTTTAAGGTTTCAAAAGGAATTTAACAATATTTTAATCTAATAATGTCTGATTTTGGAGATTATTTTGCATCTGCAGGGCATTTACATTCCCATATCTGGAAATGACACTTTTGAGAAACAAGAAGCTTCATCGAGGTTCAAATGTCCCCATTTCATAGCTGTGATTTTGGGCAAGCTGTTGTTGAGTCACTCATTCATGTCCAACTCTTTGTGACCCCATGAACTGCAGCAATGCCAGGCTTTCCCTGTCTTTCACTATCTCCCAGAATTTGCTCAAAGTCATGTCCATTGAGTCGGTGATGCCATCTAATTGTCTCATCCTCTGTTGCCCGCTTCTCCTCCTACCCTCAATCTTGCCCAGCATCAGGGCCTTTTCCAATGAGTCAGCTCCTCACATCTGGTGGCAAGTAGTGACTCAACCTTTTTAAATCTCTTTTTCACTTGTTGAGTAATGATAATAGTGTGTACCTCAAAATATTTTTGAATATCAACTGTGAAATTAAATGCTTATATCTTTTCCATACATTTTGCTCTATCCAAGGTTCAGAGGCAAAAAAGAGGTAATCTCAACTAGTCAGAGGTTCCAGAGAAGCAATCGTCTGTAAAATAAGTAATTACAAAATATAAGGTTATGCTAGCTCAGGACAGCCTGTGTTTTTATTGAAGAACCAGAGAGATTTAGACTTGCCAGCTGGGGAGCTAGTTGCCAAGGGGTAGTCAAAAGTCACTGCCTCTCAACAGGCCAAGTGGAGATCCAGATGGATCATTTTCTCACATGTTAGGATGCAAAATCCAGATTTTGGCAGCCAGAGAGTTTTTCATAATAAATATAGAACATGTGCCATCTCAAAAATCTAAAATCATTGGGTACAAGGCCAAACTGTGAATTTAGGTTGGATCTGAGGCAAGGGCCATGCCATGACCTTTGTGGATAAGTATAACTGGATTCTTTTTTTAGTGTTAATCTTTGGTGGCTCTTTTACATCAAATTTTTCTCTCCAGCACTAGCCCTTCACTAGCCTGCTTTCAGAATGGTGACAGAGAATGAAGAGGCTTGCAGGTTTAAGAGGAAGTAGCTCAGCTTTTCAAACCATTCCTGTGGTTTGGGATGGATAAAAAGAGGATTCTCAAATTTTCAGTTACACAGTAAATGAGCCACATAAATGAAAATATAAAGATGGGGAATAGAGTCAATAATAATGTAATAACTGTGTATGGTGATAGAGGTGGCCAAAAGTTACAGATTTCTAGTTGTAAGATAAATGCATTGTTGTTGCTATTCAGTAGCTAAGCCCTGTCCCACTCTTTGCAGCCCCATGGACTACAGCATGCCAAGTTCCTCTTTTCTACACTATCTTACAGTTTGCTCAAATTCATGTCCACTGAGTCAGTGATGCTAACCAACTCATCCTCTGTTGCCCTCTTCTTATTTTTCCTTAAATCTTTCCCAGCCTCAGGGTCTTTTCCAAGGAGTCAGCTCTTCACATCAGGTGGCCAGAGTATTGGAGCTTTGTCAGGGAACGTTCAACTTTAAGGGACCCAATATGTTCTTCTTTTGTGTGCTGTTTTTCAAGGACTTTCTATGCTTTATCAGTTCCTGGAAAACAGGAGCGAGCAGAGCTGCACGCAGTTCTCAGGACTGAGATCATGGGAAGGGGCACCTGCTTGGATTCTTTTCAGTGACTCTATTCAGTGACCTTTTATTGAAAGGTAATCTATTAAGATATGCCCCTCTTACTCAGGATATGGAATGCTTTCTGGCCATTTAAAGATTGTTATTTGTTTGGCTTTGTTTTTGCTGTTTTTTTTTTTTTTTTTTAATGCCTAAAGCTGCCTCGTATGAAGATATATAAATGTGCGTTTCTGCAAAACAAGCACCCTTGTTTCACTCGAAGCTTGGGTCCTCTGCATTCTTCTTCTCGTCGATTCCAGTCCCCAGGTCCCGGTCTACGAAGACCGTGACAGAGCTTCAACTTCAGCATCAGTTCTTCCAAAGAATATTCAGGGTTGATTTCCTTTAGGATTGACTAGTCTGATTTTACAGTTTAAGGGACTCTCAAAAGTCTTTTTCCACCACTGCAATTTGAAAGTATCAGCTCTTCAGTACTCAGTCTTCTTTATGGTCAAACTCTCAAATTCAAACATGACTACTGGAAAAACCATAGTTTTCACTATACATAAAAAGTACTAAGGATATAATGTATAATATGATTAATCTGATTAAAACTACTGTATGCTCTATAGCATATGAAAGCTGTTGAGAGTAAATCCTGAGAGTTCTCATAACGATTAAAAGGTATTTTCTTCTGTTGTTTTTATTTTGTATCTACCTGAGATGATGGATGCTCACTAAATTTATTGTGATGATGATTTCATGAGCTATGTAAGTCAAATCTTTATGCTGTACACCTTAAATTTGTACAATGCTGTTATAAGAAATGCAGTTATAAGAAAAAATGCAGTTATAAGAAAAAAAAATAGAATAAAAGGAAGTTCTATAATGGGAAATATACAGAGGGAAATTTACCAAAATATTAAGTGGAAGAGGTACAAGGCTTAGAATGAGGTATTTAATTTTTTGATTGTACAGGATCTTTTTGAACAGAGCCAGTGCTTCTGGTTGAACAACTAATGGTGTGAGAAGCTCAACATCAATGCCATGAAGATACTTGTGTGTTCAGAGAGAACCTGGAACAATCTCTGAGATATCAGGAGCAGTCCAAAGCCCAAGAGACATGACCTCAGTCTGAAGAAAGGCCTTCTTTTTTCTTTCTTTTTCCAAATTGATGTGTAATTGATGTACAGCATTATATTAGTTTCAGGTATACAACATAATGATCCATATTTTTATATATTATGAAATGACCATCATGATACATCTAGCTGACATTTATCACCACACAAAATATTCTAAATTTTAATTGTTTTTCCTGTGATAACTTTTAGATCTAATTTCTTAACAACTTTTAAAAATATAATAAAGTATTTCTAACTATAGCTACCATGCTGTACATTACACCTCTGGGCTTATTCATTTTATAATTGAAAGTTTGTATCTATTAGCAACATACACACCAAGCATTCAGATTTTGGTTTCTAATACCATTCTCCAGTAAAAGGAAACTGGGCTTCTTGAGGAAGAAGCTGGTCCTAGGGCTGGACCATAACATGCCCAAGATGACCCTGGAGCATTTGCAGTTTGAGCAAATAACAAAGTACTAAAACAACAGAAAAAATGAAAAAACTCACACATATTGATATGAGTATGTCAGAGGAACACAGGGATCATTGCTTAACTCTTTTGAGAGCTCATATCTATAAACTAAAAAATATTTTGAAAATTAGCCACAGCAATCCCTGTGTGCTAGTCATTGGAAAGGATCAGAAGAAATTATAATTGCTATTTTGCTCACTTGAATTAGCATCAAAATATTCTACCAACAGTGGATGACAAAGATTTTCATTTTTTTTGTTTTTTGTTTTCTTCTTTTTTCAATGTTATCTTCTGGCAGAAGTGATGCTGGGACTTCCATTCTAGGCCAGATGCTCATTTGCTTGTTTTTTCTCATCTGGAAGGGCTTCCCAGGTGGCGCTATTGGTAAAGAATTTGCCTGCCAATGCAGGAGACACAAGGGACATGAATTTAACCCCTGGGTTGGGAAGATCCTCTGGAGAAGGAAATGGTAGCCCACGCCAGTTTTCTAGCCTGGGAAATCCCATGCTCATTGAAGCCTGGCAGGCTGCAGTCCATGAGGTCCCAAAAGAGTAAGACACTAAGAGTAGGACTTAGTATCTCAAAAACAACCCCATCAGGAATGTAAGTTCCTTCAAGAAGTAAATAAATAATCACTTAGTCCAGTGATTCTCAAACTTAAGTGTTTCTCAGATTCCATTGTAGGGACAGTTGAAACACACACACTGCTAATTCCACCTTCAGTAGATCTAGGCTGGGGTCAGAAAGTCAGCATCTCTCATAAATTCCCAGATGATGCTGATGATACGAGTTGTTAGATAATAATAAAGTCATTTTTGTGAAGAACAGAAGATCTCTAACCAGTATCAACCCTTATTGTTATAGGCTGAAGTAATAAATGTAATTTAAATAATTTTACTAAATACCACGTATTTTATCTTTTCTTGAAAAAGCACTTATGTGACAGTTGTTACATAAAGACTCTTTTGTGATGAATCTAGTTTTTTGGTATAATATCAGAATTTTTAGATTCAAGGAAAACTCGTTGAGGGAAAGTGTTTCTTTAGGTACATTCATTATTTTTTTTGAAGATTTGGCCCTTTGATATTATGTAATCCTCTGTCCTGGCAATTGACAGGCCATTTAGAAAGATGGCTATCCACTCCTTATAAATATTTGTAATTTACAAATAACTAATAATTAGGTGGGCTTATAATAACAACAGACACATCAAGCCCTTTGTTTATTGCAATTAGTCCTTTAAAAGACCTTGGAAATTGAAATAATTATCATTAACAGTTAACAAAGGGGGAGAAGTTGAATAAGTCAGCATGCTTCCTCCACAAAATTCAATCCAAGTCACAGATAGAAATGAATTTCATTTTTCTTTATGGAGGTACAAAATATGGAGATGCAACATATTAAATTTCAGGGACCAGAAATGCTTCATCACTTACTTTGCCACCTTTTGATTATTTACAACAGCAAGACATCTGCTACCTCGTAGGAGTGATAATGATTGTCAAGGTCATTTGAGGTCATAGGCTAATAGGCATGCAAACAGTAGAAAGGGCTTTTCATATGTGTTGGATTCTCTGCTTTTCCTTGAATCACTATGCTATTCTTTGCTCTTTAAATCAAAGTTTAAAAACAAAAACAAAAACAACTTACTAGATACATTATAGGCTTCCCTCGTAGCTCAGTAGGTAAAGAATCTGCCTGCAATGCAGGAGATCTGGATTCCATTCCTGGGTCAGGAAGATCCCCTGGAGATGGAAATGGCAACCCAGTCTAGTATTCTTTCCTAGAGAATTCCATGGGCAGAGGAGCCCAGCAGACTACAGTCCATGGACTCCCAAGAATCGGACATGACTTAGCCACCAAAACACCAGATACATTATAAGAGCATGTAGAAGTATGTGCACTCACACAGCAGATTTCCTTTCACTATTATATGTAGTATAGCATTTAATTTATACAAAGGTAATATCTGGGGTAACCTTAGATAAATGTCATAGAGAAGAATGAATGGGCTGTGTGCACATGTATGACTCTGTGCCCTTAAGTGACATCTCTTAAACACATGCTTTACTCTCTATGATTTGTTTCTAAATTGTGACTTTGAAACAAAATGCCTTGGTAATCAGAGATTTATTAAAATTCAACTAGTTAATCAAAGTTCTCTGAATAATGACATTAATTGTAGTTCTATTTTTTTCCCATTGAAACTCCTGTTTGCTCATGCAGGCTATTTTATTAAATTATTGCCTTTGTCATGTAATAGCTACAAAAACAATACACTGGCACAGTATCAGAACTTATAGTTTACTAAGCAGTCAGATTCAAACTCAGTGTGTAAAACATTACATTATCCCAACATAAAATCATAACTAACTACATTTTCGTAGAAGGAAAGTCCTATCTGTAGAAAAATCCATAAAGGTTTTAAGAAATATTAAATATACAAATTTCATATTAAGAGGTTGGAAAAAAAATAATGAAAGACAACAATAAAGTGAGTTTTGGGAGAGAAAGAAATGATGGTTAATTTTAAGTGTCAACTTAACTGGGTTAAAGGGTGCCCAGATAGCTGGTAAAACATTATTTCTGAGTGTGTCTTTGAAGGTATTTTGGGAAGAAATTAGTGGGTTGATTCAGTTGACTGACTGAGGAAAGATCATTCCTTACCAATGTGAACAAGCATCAGCCAATCAGTGGAGGGAATGAATGCAACAGAGAGGCAGAGGCAGGGCAAATTCCCTCTCTCTCTTCTTGGCCTGGGATGCTCATTTTGGGGATTCTGGGAGAACAGAGCTCCCAGAACCTTTTTTCACCTTAGGACTCTAGGTCTTTCAGCAGGGGCTCCCTGGTTTTCAGGTCTTTAACCCTGGATTGAATTATACCACTTTCCTGCATCTCAAGCTTGCAGGTGGCAGATTGTGACTTATTGGCCTTTATAACTGTGTGAGCCAAATCCTACAATTAACACACATACAGACACAGAGAGATAGAGAAATAGATATTAATATATGTAGACACGTGTGTGT
>NW_011494760.1:847546-867267 GCF_000754665.1 Bison bison bison | reverse complement strand
TATATATATAATTTATTCTGTTTTTCTGAAAAACCCAGACTAATACAAGAGATATGCCATGTACATAGAAAAGGCAATGGCACCCCACTATAGTACTCTTGCCTGGAAAATCCCATGGGCAGAGGACCCTGGTAGGCTGCAGTCCACGGGTCGCTAAGAGTCGGACACGACTGAGTGACTTCACTTTCACTTTTCACTTTCATATATTGGAGGAGGAAATGGCATCCCACTCCAGTGATCTTGCCTGGAGAATCCCAGGGACAGGGGAGCCTGGCGGGCTGCTGTCTATGGGGTCGCATAGAGTCAGACATGACTAAAGTGACTTAGCAGTAGCAGCCATGTACACGACTACTGCTGCTGCTGCTAAGTCGCTTCAGTCGTGTCCGACTCTGTGTGACCCCAGAGACGGCAGCCCACCAGGCTCCCCCATCCCTAGGATTCTCCAGGCAAGAACACTGGAGTGAGTTGCCATTTCCATGTACATGGCTAGAAGTACTTTAAATTGTGAGCAGATCAATATTCTCCCTATTAAAGTAGATGTTCAAATAAATCATACACAAAATCCCAACTGAAAGCTAATAGACCTTGTTACAATATTGTAAGGAGAAATATGTAAGGAGAAGAAAACTGGCAAAAATTATCAAGATTACATTTTTAGTGATATATAACTGACGTATAACATTGTTGATAGCTAAGGTGTAAGAACTACTTTGAGAAAGAAATTAGTGAGAATGTCCTTGATCAGATATGACAGCATACTACAAATCAAAGTTACTAAACAAATTGGTATGAATTAATCAATGTACAAAATGAGTACTATATAGTTGTGAACCATTCAGTGTATATATTTTTGGTAATTTTCTATTCTCTCAAATACAAGCAGCACCTATTTCATATAGTACACAAATATAAACTTCAAAATGGTTGATATATACTTGCATAAATATACAAAAATTAGGACAAGTAACATATTAAATACAAAAGCCTATACTACCTGCATCTCCAAAAAGAGACAGGAGATAATACAAACAAAAACCACTTGAAGGAATCATATAGCTATTTCAGTTTGAGGTAGATTTCTAAATAAAATATTGATTTAATACACATCAGTTCAGTTCAGATCAGTTCAGTCTCTCAGTCGTGTCCGACTCTTTGCGATCCCATGAATTGCAGCACGCCAGGCCTCCCTGTCCATCACTAACTCCCAGAGTTCACCCAAACTCACGTCCATCGACTCGGTGATGCCATCCAGCCATCTCATCCTCTGTCTTCCCCTTTTCCTTCTGCCCACAATCCCTCCCAGCATCAGAGTCTTTTCCAGTGAGTCAACTGTTCGCATGAGGTGGCCAAGTATTGGAGTTTCAGCTTTAATATCATTCCTTCCAAAGAACACCCAGGACTAATCTCCTTTAGAATAGACTGGTTGGATCTCCTTGCAGTCCAAGGGACTCTCAAGAGTCATCCCCAACACCACAGCTCAAAAGCATCAATTCTTCGGAGCTCAGCTTTCTTCACAGTCCAACTCTCACATCCATATATGATTACTGGAAAAAACATAGCCTTGTCTATATGGACCTTTGTTGGCAAAGTATTGTCTTTGCTTTTTAATATGCTATCTAGGTTGGTCGTAACTTTCCTTCCAAGGAGTAAGCATCTTTTAATTTCATGGCTTCAATCACTATCTGCAGTGATTTTGGAGCTCAAAAAAATAAAGTCTGACACTTTTTGCAGTGTTTCCCCATCTATTTCCCATGAAGTGATGGGACCAGATGATGTGATCTTGGTTTTTGGAATGCTGAGCTTTAAGCCAACTTTTTCACTCTCCTCTTTCTCTTTCATCAAGAGGCTTTTTAGTTCCTCTTCACCTTCTGCCATACGGGTGGTGTCATCTGCATATCTGAGGTTCTTGACACTTCTCCGGGCAATCTTGATTCTGGCTTGTGATTCTTCCAGCCCAGCGTTTCTCATGATGTATTCTGCATATAAGTTAAATAAGCAGGGTGACAATATACAGCTTTGACGTACTCCTTTTCCTATTTGGAACAAGTCTGTTGTTCCATGTCCAGTTCTGTTGCTTCCTGACCTACATATAGGTTTCTCAAGAGGCAGGTCAGGTTGTCTGATATTCCCATCTCTTTCAGAATTGTCCACAGTTTATTGTGATCCACACAGTCAAAGGCTTTGGCATAGTCAATAAAGCAGAAATAGATGTTTGTTTTTTTTTTTTCTAGAACTCTCTTTCTTTTGTGATGATCCAGTGGATGTTGGCAATTTGATCTCTGGTTCCTGTGACTTTTTTAAAACCAGCTTGAACATCAGGAAGTTCATGGTTCACATATTGCTGAAGCCTGGCTTGGAGAATTTTGAGCATTACTTTACTAGCGTGTGAGATGAGTGCAATTGTGTGGTAGTTTGAGCATTCTTTGGCATTGCATTTCTTTGGGACTGGAATGAAAACTGACCTTTTCCAGTCCTGTGGCCACTGCTGAGTTTTCCAACTGTGCTGGCATATTGAGTGCAGCATTTTCACAGCATCATCTTTCAGTGTTTGAAGTATCTCAACTTGAATTCCATCACCTCCACTAGCTTTGTTCATAGTGATGCTTTCTAAGGCCCACTTGGCTTCACATTCCAGGATGTCTGGGCCTAGGTGAGTGATCACACCACTGTGATTATCTTGCTCATGAAGATCTTTTTTATACAGTTCTTCTGTGTATTTTTGCCACCTCTTTTTAATATCTTCTGCTTCTGTTAGGTCCATACCATTTCTGTCCTTTATCGAGCCCATCTTTGCATGAAATGTCCCCTTGGTATCTCTAATTTTCTTGAAGAGATCTCTAGTCTTTCCCATTCTGTTGTTTTCCTCTATTTCTTTGCATTAATCGCTGAGGAAGGCTTTCTTATCTCTTCTTGCTATTCTTTGGAACTCTGCATTCAGATGCTTATATCTTTCCTTTTCTCCTTTGCTTTTCTCTTCTCTTCTTTTCACAGCTACTTGTAAGGCCTCCCCATAGACAATTTTAATTATATAAAATTAAAAACATGACAGGATTCTGCAACAGGTTTAATTTGAAGAGGAAAATTGCAACATAATGTTTGCATTTGGAAGACTTGAAATTTGAACATGGACATTGCTAGAGGAAAAAAGCATCACTTGCTAGGTAGAAGTATAAGAATGTTTCAAAAGTGACTCAGTATTATAAGAATATTCTAGTTTATTGTTTTGATATCACATTTTTTGACAATTATAGGATAAATATTTATGAACTTGACTAAAAGTTGCTTTGTTCTTCTGCCTTCATAGACTGTTTTGTGTCTAACTGGTCCTAAAAATGCAGCTTAATCAGAACCCAGTCCTCATTTTCCATGACTACCATGGCCTTCTCTTTGACAGTCTCCTATATAGGAACCAAGGCTAGTGAAACATTCAGAAGACAAACATCTGAAGCATCTGAAACTTGGCTTTATTGAAAATTTGTAGCAAATTCCTGGCCAGAAAAAAGCAAAGCTAACCATGAGCAAGAGAACGTGGTTTACAATAGAACTGCTAACGTTGCAAATGAATGCATCTCCAGCTTTCTGCATTTTGGGAAATTTATCTCTCCTTTGATGCCCTGGAGAAAGCTTTTAGAAGGCGATTGCTTTAAAGTCTCTTTAGTGAACCCTGAATATTCATTGGAAAGACTAACGCTGAAGCTATACTTTGGCCACCTGATGTGAAGAGCTGACTCATCAGAAAAGACCCTGATGCTGGGAAAGATTGAGGGCAGGAGGAGAAGGGAATGACAGAGGATGAGATGGTTGAGTGGCATCACCGACTCAATGGATGTTAGTTTGGGCAAACTTCAGGAGATGGCAAAGGACAGGGAAGTCTGGCATGCTGGCTGTAGTCCATGGGGTTATAAAGACTCAGACACTACTTAGCTACAGAACACCAGTCTCAGATTTCCTGTCCCATTCCAGTCTGATAATTGCCAGCTCAAGTGCAGAGGTCTCTGAAGATTTTCTCTGACATTCTTTGCCTGATCTTTAAGCTTTAACTGCTGTTTAAAATTAGTTTTTTTTAACTTTTATATGATGTTTATCTGGATTGTAATCTTTTTTAATATCATGAAATTATTCCTTTTCCACAACTATGGGTGATATGAGCAGCAGAACATCATCTGACAGTTTTAAAGCATAGACTCCGAATTAGAGTAATAGACTGTAATATTTATATTATTATTGCTATTAACTATTATTATCATTGATATTATTAGTCATCTAAATCACTTACAATAAATCCAGACAGGAAAATTTCTGTCATATTTCTTTTGTCTTCCTATTTCTTACTTCCACTTTACAATCAATAGTCTGTTTCAGCATGTGGTTTCACTCTACCTTGATCTAAGTAAGCCTATTGCTGGTGGTAATAATGATTTCCTTGATCAATAATAGCCCTGATCTCACCCTTAGATCTAAACCTGTTAATCATAGTAGGCACGACCCCACATGCTCTGATCTGTGTTTATGCCTGTCTCTTCATCTCCTATCTCTCTCTTGCTTGCTCATTTACTTTCATCAGTGCTAGCTTTATTGATGGTCCTTAAACACAAGAAATCTCTCTCTATTTGAGGACTTATCTATTTCATCTCCCTATGAAACCTTGGCATGGATTTTATCTTCATATTGTTCAAGACTCTGGAAAAATAATACTGCACAGAGTTTCCTTACCACCTTATAAAAAATTACCTACTTCTACTTTCCTCTCTAATATTATGTGACTCAATCCTATTTCTAGAACTCATACCTACTTGAAAATTATTTATATGTTTCAGCTCAGTTCACTCGCTTAGTTGTGTCTGATTCTTTGCAACCCCATGGACTGAAGCATCCCAGTCTTCTCTGTCCATCACCAACTTGCAGAGTTTATTCAAACTCACATCCATTGAGTCAGTGATGACATCCAACCATCCTATCCTCTGTCGTCCCCTTATCTTCCCACCTGCATTATTTCCCAGCATCAGGGTCTTTTCCAATGAGTCAGTTCTTCTCATCAGGTGGCCAAAGTATTGGCGTTTCAGCTTCAGCATCAGTTCCTCCAATGAATATTCATAACAGATTTCCGTTAGGATGGACTTGTTGGATTTCCCTGCTGTCCAAGGATGTCTTCATTTTGTATTCCAGTAGTCCCCTATAATGGAAAGGACATCTTTTTTTTTTTTTTTTTTTTTGGTTTAGTTCTAGAAGGTCTTGTAGATCTTCTTAGAAACGTTCAACTTCAGCTTCTTCAGCATTATTGGTCAGGGCATAGACTTTGATTACTGTGATATTGATTGGTTTGCCTTGGAAATGAACAGAGATCATTCTGTCGCTTTTGAGATTGCATCCAAGTACTGTATCTCAGACTCTTTTGTTGACTATGATGGCTACTCCATTTCTTCTAAGGGAATCTTGCCCACAGTAGTAGATATAATGGTCATCTGAGTTAAATTCATCCATTCCAGTCTATTTTAGTTCACTGATTCCTAAAATGTCAATGTTCACTCTTGCCATCACCTGTTTGATCACTTCCAATTTGCCTTAATTCATGGACCTAACATTCCACGTTCCTATGCAATACTGCTCTTACAGCATCTGACTTGACCTCCATCACCAGTGACATCCACAACTGGGTGTTGTTTTTACTTTGACTCCATCTCTTCATTTTTTCTGGAGTTAGTTTACCCCTGATTTCCAGTAGCATATTAGGCACCTACTGACCTGGGGAGTTCATCTTTCAGTGTCCTATCTTTTTACCTTTTCATACTCTTCATGGGTTCTTAAGGCAAGAATACTGAAATAGTTTGCCATTCCCTTCTCTAGAGGACCATGTTTTGTCAGAACTCTCCACCATGACCTGTCCATCTTAGGGGTCATATTTTCATCAAGTTAGTGTGGTAGACTTGGGTATGGAATAAGCTGTCTTGGAAGAAGTCACCAATAGCCCACCATAGAGCCGCCAGAACTTAAAGATGACTGGGGAAACAGACTCTCATTTCAGTTCAGTTCAGTCGCTTTTCATGTCCGACTCTTTGTGAGCCCACGAACTGCAGCATGTCAGGCCTCCCTGTCCATCACCAACTCCCGGAGTCCACCCAAACTCATGTCCATTGAGTTGGTGATGCCATCCAGCCATCTCATTTTCTGGCATCCTCTTCTCCTCCCAGCCTCAATCTTTCCCAGCATCAGGGCCTTTTCTAATTAGTCAGTTCTTTGCATCAGTTGGCCAAAGTATTGGAATTTCAGATTCAACATCAGTTCTTCCAATGAACATTCAGGATTTATTTTCTTTAGGATGGACTGGTTGGATCTCCTTGCTGTCCAAGGGACTCTCAAGAGTCTTCTCCAACAACACAGTTCAAAAGCATCAATTCTTCTGCTCTCAGCTTTCTTTATAGTCCCACTCTCACATCCATACATGACTACTAGAAAAACCATAGATTTGACTAGATGAAACTTTGTTGGCAAAGTAATGTCTTTGCTTTTTAATATGCTGTCTAGGTTGTCAGACTCTGGGAGGGCACAAACAGAATCTTGTACACATCAGGACCCAGGAGAAAGGAGCGGTCACCCCACAAGAGACTGACCTTATACTTGCCCGTGAGTGTCCAGGAGTCTCTGGCAGAAGTGTGTGTTGGTGGTGACCTGTTGCAGGGTTGGGGGCACTGAGTCTAGCAGTGGGTGCATGGGACCTTTTGAAGGAGGTCGTCATTATCCTCATTACCTCTACCATTGTTTAGCCTCAAGTCAAATAACACAGCCTTGCCCTTCAAGAGAAAATTGGATTAAAGATTTACTGAGCCTAGCCTAGCCATTCATAACAAGACCTATTTTCCCCCTCAGTCTGTCTCTCCCATCAGGAAGATTACATAAGCCTCTTATCCTTCTCCATCAGATGGCAGACAAACTGAAAAATACAATCACAGAAAATTTATATGTTTGCCTGTTTATTATTTTATCTTTCCTACTAGAGTGTAAGCTCTAATGAACAGGTAATCTGTTTTATTAAATAAGTCTCTTTCAACATTCTGTTACACTGTCTGTTACAATGAAGATGCTTAATCAATATCCCCAGGATGTGTGTAACCATAGACATAGCTTATTGAATAGGGGCCTAGACTTTGTGCTGAAGTGGTCCTGGGCTTCATGCTATTTGTCAACTAAATAATTTTAGCTGGGTTTCCATTTTAAGCTTCAGTAATATTTATCAATAAACTGTTATAAAAATTACATCAGATAATACAAGTAAATAGCCCAATGAACAGTATACATTGTTATAGTATTTCCATTAATGTTAACTTATCATCCACACAAAACTATAAGTTTTATGTGGGCAAGGGCAATGGCTTTCTTGCCAATATGATTTCTCCAATGCCTGGCCCATACTAATAGTTCAATAAGTATTTGCTGAATGAATAACAGTAAATAAATTAATGCTTGAAGCAAAAAGAATGCTTGTGTAAATATGTATACATACATATGTATACATATTTTTATATATTATACTACTCTGTTTATACAGTAACATACAACATCCATAGCAAATACTATGAAGTATATAATTTATATGATAATTGTAATGATAATTGATGTTTTGATGTGCCCTGTTGGTATTACTCAAAGCAAATTCACCATATGTTATAAGATAATCATGTATGCATGTGTCTTAGAACTGCCCAACTCTTTGTGACCACATGATCTACAGCCCACCAGACTCCTCTGTTTGTGGGACCCTCTAGGCAAAAACACTGGACTGGATTGCCATTTACTCCTCCAAGAGATCTTCATGACCCAGGTATCAAACCTGCATCTCTTGCATTGACAAGCAGGTTTTTTAACACTGAGCTACCTGGGAAGTTCAAGATAATCTTAGGCATTTTATTATTTTAGACATTTCTTAAAATAGTAGGTCTTTGATGTGCTAGGATTTCTTGACCTCATATAGTTATATGAAATTTCAGATGTTAAAATTTGAGTAGATAATGAGTTATATCTTACAAAGCAAAAAAGTTTTGGTATTTGCAAAATTAGCAGTTTCTTAGAATGTTAGATTATAATCATTCTACTAAATGTGAGACTATGTCTGACATATTTGATAAATAGGAAATTCTGGAGTACTGTGAAGAGACTGTAAATTCTTTTAACTCAAAGGAAGTGTCTGACACAGTTCAGTCTTTGGCACTGACACTCCACGTATGCTACTTGGATGAGGTTTCATTTATAGGTGCAGTGACTTCTGGAATCAACTTTTAAAAGCAAAGCTCTGAGAAAACTTTTTAGAAAACCCAAATCTCCCCATTTGCTAACTTAGACCAGATCACATAGTCTAAAATTACTCTTAACTTGCTTTTCATTGTCAATAGTCTCTCTGGTCTACAACCAGTGTAGTTTTAGTGTGATGTGAAAAGATCAATAATAACTTTGAAGCTTTCATTTCGGTGCAAAAGAAACTCATTTTCTTCCTCTTGACTTTTGCCAAGAAAAATATTGTTTAAATATAATGTAATTATTTTTAAAGATAATGTTGTTATTAAAACATATAAGACATGTATTTGACAACTCTGATTAAAAAGATTTCAAAATAACCTTTTAAAGTATATCTTAAAATCACTGTAGAATTTGATTTTTCCCTTACACTTGCATTTCAGCAGACAAAGGAATGGTGCTATACACTTTTAAGCCAGAAAAGGGCCATTTTGTTAATATCTATTAAAAATTACTAAAAATTATTACAGAAAATAATCTTATTATAAACTTTATAGATATTGCATGTTTGATCTTCCAGAGTTGTCAAATACTTCATTAAAAATGTATTTTATGACTCTTATGGACTCTGTTGCAGAGGGAGAGGGTGGGATGATTTGGGAGAATGGCATTGAAACATGTATAATATCATGTATGAAATGAGTTGCCAGTCCAGGTTCGATGCACGATACTGGATGCTTGGGGCTAGTGCACTGGGATGACCCAGAGGGATGGTATGAGGAGGGAGGAGGGAGGAGGGTTCGGGATGGGGAACACATGTATACCTGTGGCGGATTCATTTTGATATTTGGCAAAACTAATGCAATTTGTAAAGTTTAAAAATAAAATAAATTTTAAAAAATAAATAAAAATTAAAAAAATGTATTTTATGGAGATATTAATTTACAAATGCTTGATATTATTTGCAAATAAACTACTAAAACTCAAGATAAATCTCATTAACAAGTATTTTAGAGTAAATTACAAAATAGAATTTAAATTTATCTGTGAAATTAAATTTTAAATCTTTGCTTTATAAATAGTAAATTATACTCATAGCATTGTAAAATGAAGCAATGTGGTTTATGATAAGTCTTATTTGAAAGCATGGAAATTAAATCCTAGAGCTGTGTGTTTCAATGTATTTAGTACACTTATATCAAATGTTTAGAATACATATGTGCATATATCTGTGCACATATATGTGTATGGAACATCTGATTGTTTGAAGATTGAGAAAGGAGCACGACGGGACTGTGTGCTGTCAACCAGTTTGTTTAAGCTATATACTGAGCACATCATGAGAAATGCTGGGCTGGATGAGTTACAAGCTGGAATCAAGATAGGGAGGAGAAACATTAACAACCTCAGATATGTGGATGATACCACTCTAATGGCAGAAAGGGAAGAGGAACTAAAGAGCTTCTTGATGAAGGTGAAGGAGGATAGTGAAAGAGCCAACTTAAAACTAAATATTAAAAACAAACAAACAAACAAAGAACATGGCATCAGGCCCCATGACTTCATGGCAAATAGAAGGGGAAAAGGTAGAACTAGTGGCAGATTTCCTCTTCTTGGGCTCTAACTTCACTGTGGATGATGACTATAGACATGAAATAAGATGATTGCTCCTTGGCAGGAAGGCTATGAAAAACCTAGACAGTGTGTTGAAAAGCAGACACATTACTCTGCCAACAAAGGTCCATATAGTCAAGGCTATGGTGAGAACTAGACCATAAAGAAGGCAGAAAGTGAAATAATTGATGCCTTTGAACTGTGGTGCTGGAGAAGATACCTAAAATACCCTTGGATAACAAGGAGACCAAACCAGTCAATCTTAAGAGAACTTCATCCTGAATACTCATTAGAAGGATTGATATTGAAGCTGAAGCTCCAGTATTTTGGTCATTTGATGTGAACAGCCTACTCATTGGCAAAGTCCCTGATGCTTGTACAGACTGAAGGCAGAAGGAGAAGAGGGCTTCAGAGGATGATATGGCTGGACAGCATCACCGATGCAATGGACATGAACTTGGTGAGGGACAGGGAGGCCTGACATGCTGCAGTCTATGGGGTCACCAAGTCAAACATGACTGGGTGACTGAACAGCAGTGTGCATATACATGTATGTGCATATGTATTTGTATCTTGTGTTTAATACATATATATTTTTATTTAGTAAATACATGTTTATATTTGGAATACACACCCATAAATACATATAAAGCAAACAAGTCTATATTTTTGTGTCTCAGAATAAGTTCGCTTATACTGAGTTTATTGGCAAACACTCTGGCAAACACACTCATAAGAAAGTTGGGAAGACAGAAAAAGATGGGAGGAAGAGAAGGTTATTTTCAATGTAGTTGAAAACAAAGACTCATTTTACAGGGAGGTCTGGAGTTGTCATTACCCTTCAGTTTTGTCTCAAACTTATTAAAAGCAGCCTGGCCCCTGGAGTGCCACATTGGCTGCCATTTACTGAGGACCATCCTAGGAAGGGTTATAACTCTGGTTGAGTCAGCTTTCTGAGCTTTCCAGGTGGCACAGCAGTAAAGAATCCACTTACTAACACAGGAGACACAGGAGAAATGGTTTTGATCCCTGGGTTGGGAAGCTCCTCTGGAAGAAAATATGGCAACCCACCCAGTATTCTTGCCTGGATAATTCCATGGACAGAGGAGTCTGGCAGACTACATATAGTCAGTCCATGGGGTAACCAAGAGACAGACATGACTGAACACACATATATGAGTCAGTTTTCTGTGCAATTCCAGTGATCAATGCAACTGATATTCTTAACAGCTAGAGAATGAACTACATTGACCTTGAAGAGGATATCTGGGCAGAGAACCAGAGTATCCAGTAAAATCCACCCCTTGTACCATGTTAAAAAATTATAAAACTTAGACCCATAACTTTGTGTAGCAAATAGAGTAGAAAATAGTCAAGCCTGCAGTAAAAATAGCCCTGGATCTTGAGCCATGCAACCCTCTAGGCTTTATGTTACTAGAATGTCCTACAACTGGAAAAGATATGTGAAGCTTATGGCAAGGCCTAAATTAAAATGTGTAAAAGTGTTAGTTGTTCAGTCTTGTCTAACTCTTTGCAACCCCACAGACTGTAGCCCACCAGGTTCCTCTGTCCATAGAATTCTCTAGGCAAGATTACTGGAGTGGGTAGATGTTCCTTTCTCTGGGGAATCTTTCCAACCCAGGAATTAAACCCAGGTCTCCTGCATTGCAGGTGGATTCTTTACTGTGTGACCCACCAGGGTAGCACAAATTTAGATGTAGTTCCCTTAGAATTCTGGAGCAAGGCCATACTATCTACAGAAAAAAATTATGTAGCATGTGAAGATAAGCACTTAGAATATGAGCTCTGGTCAGATGAAGGACCTGACAATTAATTATTAAAAGCTGTGCACCCAGAGAATGCCATTTGAGCTGAAGCTGAATAGACCCACTAATGCATAGGTTAAGTGGGTGTTTGCTAGGATGTTAAATCCTATTTAAGGCTGAATTCCAATACATATCCCCTATGAAATATTTTCTAGGCATCTTGCCTCCTTTCTCATTTGGAATGAATTACTCTCTACTCAAAGGAGTATGCTCCCATATTAATGGGCTATTCTTTGTTAAGCTGTGTTAAGCTGTTAATATTTGTAGTTCCTCAGAAAAGAATTTTACTTAGTTCAAATATCTGAGTCTTTTATATACTCTTTTAAATATACAGACCTTAAAGATAATTTCCTTTTTGTAGTGGTTTAACACACCTTGGAACCAAATAGAAGTAACAGATAGTTTTCCCAGAATCATACTTATTTATTGTCATGGCAATATGTAAAAATTATGACTTTGAAAGTTGTTTTAATCTCAGATATAGTCCCAGGTTTCAATTGTTCCCTCATTTTTCACCCAGAGTTACTTGCCAATGACAAAGATCAATAGCCCACTGGGACTGAAAAGCAAAAGTAATTAGAAACTTGACGCTAAGCTACTTGCCTGGAATATAGAGTAGAGCAGGGTATTTTTTCTTTAATATTAAAACATATAGATGACAACACAGTTGTAAGAGTTCTGTCTAAATCAAAGGAAATGGCTTATCTATAGATAATGATGTCTGCTGACCTGACAGTCTTTTCAATGAAATCCAGACCAATATTTGAATTTATAAAAAAAAAAAACAAAACTTTTTTTTTCTCTTGTATTCAAGGGAGATAAAATAATGTGTGAAAAAGACAAAAGAGAATATTGTAGATGAAAACTGAAAGAAATTGCAATCTAAATCTTTGGATTTGTAGTTTATGTTTTTCAAGATTCTCTCTTTCCTTTATGATCCTAATCCATGTAAAGATGCAGTTTCTGATTTATGCCATAGTGGTCATATAAAGCAAGCTGATATATGAAAAGGGTGGATTTCACAACTGCTATAAGAAATAATATCAGCAAAAACAGGGGTTTCCATGTTGCTTATGTCTCTAGGAAATACTGGTAAACTGAAAGAGGTAGGTAGCTACCTGAATTTCTTCATTTTCTTCTAACTTTAAAATCTTCTTTAAAGTAAAACTTGAATGAAAACCTTCAGGGGTTACCCTTGTCTTTATAACCTGTATAATATGGATCATAGCTTGGGTTGTCTCTCTGTGTGATGGCTTTGAGACCCTGATTTTTATAGCGTCCTGTCCTTGGTAACTGTGTATAGTCTCAAGAATGATTATATCTGTAACACATTCATCCTCTGTAACGTTTTCTCATCTCTTGCTTGACACGCCTACGCTGAGCATTTCTGATGGTCACTTTTGATTATTTTAATACCGTCTCCCCAAGCAGTGTCCTTATGCACATCTCACTACATCACAGTCATAACTTGAATCCTTCTCCCCTAACACTCTTTTGTGAGGACACACACATATACACATAAGAATATCCAGGATAAGAATGTTGGATTTAAAAACATAAATAAAAATAACACCAGTCAGAATGGCTGCAATCCAAAAGTCTACAAATAATAAATGCTGGAGAGGGTGTGGAGAAAAGGGAACCCTCTTACACTGTTGGAGGGAATGCAAACTAGTACAGCAACTATGGAGAACAGTGAGGAGATTCCTTAAAAAACTGGAAATAGAACTGCCTTATGATCCAGCAATCCCACTGCTGGGCATACGCACTGAGGAAACCAGAAGGGAAAGAGACACGTGTACCCCAATGTTCATCGCAGCACTGTTTATAATAGCCAGGACATGGAAGCAACCTAGATGTCCATCAGCAGATGAATGGATAAGAAAGCTGTGTTACATATACACAATGGAGTATTACTCAGCCATTAAAAAGAATACATTTGAATCAGTTCTAATGAGGTGGATGAAACTGGAGCCTATTATACAGAGTGAAGTTAGCCAGAAGGAAAAACACCAATACAGTATACTAACGCATATATATGGAATTTAGAAAGATGGTAACAATAACCCTGTGTACGAGACAGCAAAAGAGACACTGATGTATAGAACAGTCTTATGGACTCTGTGGGAGAGGGAGAGGGTGGGAAGATTTGGGAGAATGGCATTGAAACATGTAAAATATCATGTATGAAACGAGATGCCAGTCCAGGTTCGATGCACGATACTGGATGCTTGGGGCTAGTGCACTGGGATGACCCAGAGGGATGGTATGGGGAGGGAGAAGGGAGGAGGGTTCAGGATGGGGAACACATGTATACCTGTGGTGGATTCATTTTGATATTTGGCAAAACTAATACAATTATGTAAAGTTTAAAAATTAAATAAAAATTAAAAAAAATAAATAAAAATAAACAACTTTTTGAAAAATTGGGAATATTAGAATGAAACTAAAATGCTTTTGAATTGTGGTGCTGAAGAAGGCTCTAGAGAGTCCCTTGGACTGCAAGGAGATCAAATCAGTCAAAACTAAAGGAAATCAGACCTGAATTTTCATTGGAAGGACTGATGCTGAGCTGAAGCTCCAATACTTTGGCCACCTGATACAAAGAGCTGACTTACTGGAAAAAGCCCTGATGCTGGGGAAAATTGAAGGCAAAAGGAAAAGGGGGTGACAGAGGATGGGATGGTTAGATAGCATCACCGACTCAATGAGCATGACTCTAAACAAACTCCAGGATAGTGGAGGGTAGAAGAACCTGGTGGGAGAGGGAAATGGCAATCCACTCCAGTATTCTTGCTAGAGTATCCTGTGGACAGAGGAGCCTGGTGGGCTGCTGTCTATGGGGTCGCACAGAGTCAAGCACAACTGAAGTGACTTAGCAGCAGCAGCAGCAGCAGAAGAAGAAAAACCTGGCATGCTGCAGTCCATGCTGCAGTCCAAGGTGTGGAATACAGCTTAGCTACTGAACAACAATATGCAAAACATAAAATACAAGCACCTCACACATGCACACAAACTGGTTACTAGGTTTTACTGTTCCTTCTGTATCAGGATTCTTCTCAGGCTTTGCTCCACTGCTCCGTCACCTTCCTCCACTCACCCACCATTTCTCAAATGTTCGCTTTCACTTTTCAGGAGTCCAATTCAAATGTTTTTCCCTCTCTAGAGTGCAGGCTCCATCCCTTGGACTCAGAGAGAAATTAAGCCCTATTCCCAGATTAAGTCAAGTGCCTTAGTTACCCTGAATGATTGATCTCTGATACACCACTTCCTTCAGGGGAAACCACTACTCTGATTCCTGAATAGTTTATGTGGCATGGGGCCAGGATAGGTCATCACAAAACAAGCTGTATCTTTCTCAGACACCAGTAAAGCTTCCTGGGGAATGTACTGTCAACTTGAATAAACTCACCAATGGGTCCATCCCTTTTAAAGCATCTGCCTGCAGTGCGGAAGGCCTGGGTTCAATTCTTGGATCAGGAAGCTCCCCTGGAGAAGGAAATGGCAACCCACTCCAGTATTCTTGCCTGAAGAATCCCATGGACAGAGGAGCCTGGTGGGCTACAGTCATGGGATTGCAAGAGTCAGAAACGACTTAGGTCTATCTTTCTTTCTTGTCTTTCTTTCTTAATTGAGGGAGGATCTGTCTGGAGACAAACTTCAACTTCCACACAGGAAGGTAGAAGGTGCATTTTTACTGACTATATATTTATTCTTCTTGTTGTTGCTACTGTTGTTTATTTTTACAGCTGCAAACTGTGAAGTCAAGGATTTGTCCCTAACAATAGAAATAATCATTGATAACTTACAGCTTGCCCTGCTGCAGTGTGTGTGTGTGTGTGTGTGCTCAGTCACTCAGTCCTGTCCAGCTCCTCTTTGCAACCCTATGGATTGATCCATCTGTAGCCTGCCAGACTCCTCTGTACATGAAATTTTCCAGGCACGAATACTGGAGTGGGTTGCCATTGCATCCTCCAAGGGATCTTCCTAACCAAAGGATTGAAGCAACATCTCTTACCTCTCCTGCATTGGAAGATGGGTTCTTTACCACTACAAAGTGGGCTGGATGTTAATGCTGTCTTTTTGATGTTGTTGTTTTTCAGTGGCTGTTTAATCAGTATGTAGTCAGTTTTAAAAATATTCTTCTTGAAAAATATCATATCAGTTATAAAGTTGGGTTAAGTCAGTGGAAATGAGTGATTTTCTTACACATTTTTATGTTTGGATTTTATTTTAATGTATAATTAGAGGAGATATTGTATTATAGTTGGCAGGTGATTTTGTGACAGAAATAATTAAGAATGGATAGAATTGAAAGGTGAAGTGTGTGTGTGTGTATATATATATATATATATATGTAGTCTATCTGAAGATGAAAATAAGTTCTACTTACAGTTATTCTTTAGAGATGTCAAGTAAAGAATTAACTAGCAAGTATTACTAAGAAGAATTCACATTCTAGACCAAGCCGTAGGCCATGTGCTGTGGGTTAAATACTATTTAAATTTTAGAGAAGCCTTTGGTATTAAGAAGCTTCAGTCACTTTTTTTTGAGATGTATTGCTCATAAACTTGAAAGTCCACTTTTGAAAATCCTAAATTTATAAGGTTTAAAAAAGAGGTAAATTAATTTCTTTGAAACTCTACTTCCTGAAAGATACATACCCTGTAGCCATGTCTTGGTAAACAAGTGTTATTTCACTTGGTTTATGCAATGAAGAATGTAAATATGTCTGTTTGGTAAAATAGTTTAAAAGTCTTCTTGTGTCAAATTAATCTTATTTATTTAATTCCACTGATCTCAGGTTGACAGCACACTTGTTTAGTGACTTTACTATATTTTAGTGGACTAAAACATCATGTTCAATTATTTATTTAATATTCTAATCAGATATAACCTGATCATTTCTACCGAATTCCAATCATTGTTAATTCCCCCCTCTCACAGACCTACCACAGTTACACACTCTCCTTACGTGTGTTTCACCTGGAAGAATAACTGTTCTCTGTCTTCACAATTGAATCTATCAAAGTGGCTGTACCATACGGCCCGTCCAGAGAAGGTTATCCAAGAAAAACTGCTGATTGAAAATAATGTGTGGAACCACTGCTGATTGTTGCTTTGGTAAATCTTTCTTTTTAGTTGCAAAGGGCCACTTGGTAACTGTATAAAAATATTCATATCCACAGACCTGTAGTTTGTAATATAGCTTTTTCCAAATGGTTCCTTGGAGGTCTCATGCTGAGTTTTGAAAATATTTTTGAAGAGAACATGGACATCTGATGATAAATAAAATTATGATTGTATGGAAATAGTGAAAATTCAGGTTGCTATATAACATCTTACCAGAGCTTTTTAAACATTATTCTTTTCCAAATAATTTTTAGATCAACTTTGAGAAATGTGACTTGATTTTGACAATTCTAAATACCAAGGTCCCTCAGTTATAATAGTATATCAGTTGGTGATTTGAAGGAGGTTGCTTTTTATAGTTGTGGCCTTTTAATCCTGAGAGTTCTCATCTTCTGGACAATACTTTGTTTTCTCTATTTCCATTAAAAATTAGAGTATCTTAATATTTTGGTATAAAGACTGCTTCTATATCAATTGTAAGCTAGAAGATTGTGAGGTGGAAATGTTTAGAAATTAGGATATAGCTAAAATTTGTTTTAAATTGAAAGGATAGTAGAACACTTTAACACAAACCTGTAACTAGCAAGTATATTTTACCAGCAAAATCACCCTTATTGTTATTATTTTTACTAGGTGGTGGTCTTTTATAGTATCATACTGTTTTCACCATGGTCACTAATATGAATATGTATGTGGAGATTATTGACTTATGTGACATGTATACTAACTCCTGGTATATTGAAGGAGCATTTTTCCAGCTTTATTGAGATATAATTGACATATGATTCTTTGTAAGTTTAGTGATGATATGATATACATATATATTGAAACCAATTAGCATTCTCACAGTGATGTTTTATCTGTGGATAGTGGCTAATTGATCTTGTGAGGAGCAGTGAAGTCAGGAATGACTTATGACATGATCTTAACAGCATCACTTATTTTGTTTTTAACTAAGCTTTATATTACCACCCTGCTTATTTAACTTATATGCAGAGTACATCATGAGAAACGCTGGGCTGGAAGAAGCACAAGCTGGAATCAAGTTTGCTGGGAGAAATATCAATAACCTCAGATATGCAGATGACACCACTGTTATGGCAGAAAGTGAAGAGGAACTAAAAAGCCTCTTGTTGAAAGTGAAAGAGGAGAGTTAAAAAGTTGGCTTCAGGCTCAACATTCAGAAAACGAAGATCATGGCATCTGGTCCCATCACTTCATGGGAAATAGATGGGGAAACAGTGGGAACAGTGTCAGACTTTATTTTTCTGGGCTCCAAAATCACTGCAGATGGTGATGGCAGCCATGAAATTAAAAGACGCTTACTCCTTGGAAGGAAAGTTATGAGCAATCTAGAGAGCATATTGAAAAGCAGAGACATTACTTTGCCAACAAAGGTCTGTCTAGTCGAGGCCATGTTTTTTCCAGTGGTCATGTATGGATGTGAGAGTTGGACTGTGAAGAAAGCTGAGAGCCAAAGAATTGATGCTTTTGAACTGTGGCATTGGAGAACACTCTTGAGAGTCCCTTGGAATACCAGGAGATCCAACCAGTCCATCCTAAAGGAGATCAGTCCTGGGTGTTCATTGGAAGGACTGATGCTGAAACGCCAATACTTTGGCCACCTCATGCAAAGAGTTAACTCATTGGAAAAGATCCTGATGCTTGGAGGGATTGGGGGCAGGAAGAGAGTAGGGGACGACAGAGGATGAGAGGCTGGATGGCATCACTAACTCAATGGACATGAGTTTGAGTGAACTCTGGGATTTGGTGATAGACAGGGAGGTTTGGCATGCTGCCATTCATGGGGTCGCAAAGAGTTGGACATGACTGAGCAACTGAACTGAACTGAAGCTTAAGGGTGGTATGTGAGTGTAAAAGAGAGAGAGAGGGGAGAGAGAGATGTTTATGTCGTTATCAAAGAAGAGAAATCACGTGTATCAGTCTTAGCTAATTGAGACTGAGATTTTTTTTCCCCACAAATCTGTTATCAAATTCTTTCTCACTTTATAAAACAAAATACAGATGGTGAAATGCTTGCGTGCTGTCACTTGGAAAAATGCTTATGTTGCTTTTCCATACACATAAACAATTAAATTGGACAAAATACTTTATTATATAGCATCACAATTATTTTGGTTTATGTGTTTCTGCAATAACATTACTTTGAGGCAGTTCTTCTTAAGTTGCAGGTGTGCAGTCCAAGAGTGCTTCAACCTATGTTTGCTTTTCTGCATTTTCCTTCAGCTACATGGAAGTTTCTATTAAATATCTTTCTGTACTGACCACATGCATGATTGTATTAAAAAATGATTAAACAGCAAAGCACGGAGCTGTGGAATCTAGGGATAAAATTAGTCAAGGCAGAAGAGGAAATCAGTATTGACTTTTCAAAAATATGGGGACCTGGATGTTAATCTTTTGTGTCTCTATTCAATATAGTCATAACCATCTGTTCTTCACACCTTCCTACCTAGCCTTTACAAAAACCCCATTACCCCATCAGTGTGAAAGAAGAAAACATTGTATGGAATTAGGATGTGGTTCCAGTAGGCACACATTGAGGAGAGTGGACTTCCTTACATGCTTTCTCAAGCACACTAGAATACAAACTCCACAAGAGCAAGGTGTTTTCTCCACTCATGTCTCCCCAGTACCTTTTATAGAGATGGCACATGGAAGGTCCTCTAAAAATATCCATTACTCAAATAAAGGTAAATTATAAGTAATATTCAGTTCAGTTCAGTTCAGTTCAGTTGCTCAGTCATGCCCGACACTGTGTTACCCTATGAACTGTAGCACACCAGGCCTCCCTGTCCATCACCAACTCCCAGAGTTCACCCAAACTCATGTCCATCGAGTCCGTGATGCCATCCAGCCATCTCATCCTCTGTCATCCCCTTCTCCTCCTGCCCCCAATCC
>NW_011494760.1:835559-847446 GCF_000754665.1 Bison bison bison | reverse complement strand
CCAATGAGTCAACTCTTTGCATGAGGTGGCCAAAGTATTGGAGTCTCAGCTTCAGCATCAGTCTTTCCAAAGAACACCCAGGACTGATCTCTTTTAGAATGGACTGGTTGGATCTCCTTGCAGTCCAAGGGACTATCAAGAGTCTTCTCCAACACCACAGTTCAAAAGCATCAATTCTTTGGTGCTCAGCTTTCTTCACAATCCAACTCTCACATCCATGCATGGCCACTGGAAAAACCATGACCTTGACTACATGGACCTTTGTTGGCAAAGTAATGCCTCTGCTTTTCATTATGCTACCTAGGTTGGTCATAACTTTCTTTCTAAGGAGTAAGTAATATTAGTTAATAAAAAATTCTGCATTTGAAATTCTGAACTTTAGGGAATATAAACAAAATGGCAGAGTTTTCCATGAATGGATTTTTCTTCCTGGTACATGTTAAGAGATCATATCAATAACAACTAAATTTCAGCTCAAAAATTCAAAACAGGATAACATAATTACAAGAGCATAACGGAATCAAGTTTAAAATAAGAAGTGGTTTATTCTCAGAGGAGGCTGCGAACACTGTCCTAAACCTTATGTGATACACACTTGCACACACACAGACATACAATATTTTTTATATTGCATTTATGTAGTTAGCAAACAATTTGCTATATTATGGTTTCAATCATTCCCTTTATTGGTTTTCAGTGTTTAGTCTCTCAGTCGTGTCTGACTCTTTGAGACCCCATGGACTATAGCCTGCCACGCTCCTCTATCCATGGGATTTCCCAGGGAAGAACACTGGAGTGGCTTGCCATTTCCTCCTCCAGTGGATCTTCCTGACCCTGGGATCAAGCTCATGTCTCCTGCATCTCCTGCTTAGCAGGCAAATTCTTTACCACTGAAGCCCTAAAGAAGTTCTTTAAAACAGTAATTTTCAAATAAGGAATTTTTCTCCCTAGGAGACACTTGGAAATTTCTCGACATATTTTTGATTGTCACCAATGGAAGGTTGCTATTATCATCTAGTAAGCAGAGGCCAAGGATGCTGCTAAACATCCCACAATACATAGACCAGGCATCCACAACAAAGAAAAATATAGTCTAGAATATCATGTATGAAATGAGATGCCAGTCCAGGTTCAATGCAGGATACTGGATGCTTGGGGCTGGTGCACTGGGACGACCCAGAGGGATGGTGTGGGGAGGGAGGAGGGAGGAGTGTTCAGGATGGGGAACACATGTATACCTGTGGTGGATTCATTTTGATATTTGGCAAAACTAATACAATTATGTAAAGTTTAAAAATAAAATTAATTAAAAAAAATAAATCAGTCACACAAAAAAAATCAATAGCACTGAGATTGAGAAATTTGGCAATGAGGAGCATTTATCATATTTTGCAGAGAACTTTTGATATGTGGAATGGAGACAATTGTTAAATAGGACTCTCATACTCAGGTTGGGTAATCCAGGTAGGGAGAAGCTGCAAAGACATAGTTCTATTTACGCACTTCATGGTTATACCTAAATGAACTACATACACAAATACAAATTAAAAATAAATTTAAAAATGATCCTGGGAATTTTCTGTCTTTACAGATAAATTTGAAAGTGAGAGTGAAAGTGTTAGTCACTTGGTCGTGTCTGACTCTTTGTGATTCCATGGATTATAGCTCATCAGGTTCCTCTGTCCATGAGATTTTCCAGGCAAGAATACTGGAATGGGTAGCCATTCCCTTCTCCAAAGGATATTCCCAACCCAGGGAACAAATGTGGGTCTCCTACATTGTAGGCAGATTCTTTATCATCTGAGCTACCAGGGAAGCCCACAGATACATTTGACTATCATAAAAATCAAAGTTGAAAATTTCTATCAAGGCAATAATTCCCACTAGGAAACCCTGTGATTTAGGCAAAGGGACTCATTTGAGAGATGATGTTTTGTCCACATCTAACATATATCAAGACCATACAAGTTATCAAGTATACAAATATTTAAATATATGAAATGCAGTGCTTGATCTTCTTTGAATCACATAGGATAATATTAAAGCATAATCATTCATCAAGTTGATATCAAGAATGACATATTGAAAGTGACATGTTAGTTGAATGCCTTCTGGAAGCCAAATCAGACATGGAATTGGAAGAGCATGAGATTTACTGGGGAAAATGCCTATTCAATGGGCTTCCCAGGTGGTACTAGTGGTAAAGAACACACGCCAATGCAGGAGATGTAAGACATGCAGGCTCAGTCTCTGGGTGGGGAAGATCCTCTGGAGGACAGCGTGGTAAAACACTCCAGTATTCTTTCTGAGAGAATCTCAGGGACAGAGGAGACTGGCGGGCTACAATCTATAGGATCACAAAGAGTCAGACTGAAGTAACTTAGCAAGCATGCATGCAGGTCCGTTCAATATGCTGAGACAGAGTCATAGAAGAAGAAAAAAGCAACGAGATGGAGCTGCTGTTTTCATACCTGTGAAGGAGAGAGGAACACAGAAGAGCCCTGTAAGAAGTGTCTTAGACCCCAGCACAGTTCCAAGAAAGGCTTGATCAGGCTAATGAGAAATCCTCAAGTCCCAAACTCCCATGTGAGGAGCTCCTGGTCTTTCAGGAACAGGGCTACATTAAGGTCTTCACTGTGTGGAGTTATCAACTAGGGGCAATGTACAAAATCTTGACCTCATCCTGAATGAGATGGCTGGGCTAGAGAAGCATCAGGGCACTATCTATCAATCTGTTCCCTGTATCAAGAAGTTTCAATAGTGCATTTTTATAGTGGTTACATCATTGAAGAGAGGATGGTATCATGTTCTCTAATCTGTTTCCACACACAAGACATCAGAAGCTCTGAGAATATTAAATAAAATCAGAAATGAGAATCTGTATCACCCTTCCCATTTTTGGTAATATTTTATAACTATTAAATCTTAAACACAGAATTACAATGTGGTTTTCATATCAATTACAGATAATGCATATTTTCAAAGTCATGAATTGATATGAGGAGCCAGTCTGCACTGAGAAATACAGAGCACTGACCAAAGTTTTAGAAAGAGTAATTAGAAGTGTACTTGACAAGTGAAGGCTGATACAGAATAGATCTAATAATGCACGTGATTCGTGAATATTTGCTTATACTACAGTTTCTGATTGAAGGGTTTATAAACTTCTTCAACATTTTTTTTATAACTGGAGGAAATTTTAGAAATGGTTTTAATATAGCAATATGGACATTTAAACCTTGACTCTAATGATAACCCTAAAACTTATAGAGTTAGATATAAAGCTGCAAGTTTTATATGGTGGTTTGAAACAAATTGGTTTAGACTTGAACTTGACAGTAGAAATGGTTCTCATACTTCATATTTTTCTATTATGTACCTCTTAACTTCTTCCATGATTATCATTTATTATTCTTGCAATAGCATTACACAAATCATGAATGTTGTCTTTGTGTTAATTGCTAATCTGAATCAAAATATGCTATTAATTAGATTAACTAAGGCTTGGTTTAGTGACTTAATCTCTCTTTGATATTCATCTCAAAATAACCCTAATTTAGCTTTATATTTTGAACCAGTGCTTCTTATAATTAGAGTGGACAATGTCATTATTTCTACTGGGTAAGAGATTTATGCTGGATAAAAATGAAGTGGACCACTACCTTAGGGCACAGTGAAAAGAGCACCACTGTGACAGCCTTGTAAGATTAATTCCCATCCCTACCATTTATGGTCAATTTCCATCATTTCTGCTCTTAAATTTATGCTGTTTCAAATACCATGTTTTGCCTGCCTTTATTCTAACTTACTTAATAACTAATAGGCACATTTTAAAAGGAGAATAAAAGAAGCTCAGAAATTTTGTGTGCACTATTTTAAGACTGCAGCTGTGCTTATTACTTGAGTTCTCTAAAGTGTTCAGGTTATTTTTACCTAATTTTTCTAAGAAGGTGTTAGCCTTTGTGCTTTCATATCTTATTTTATCCCCAACTGTCTATATCTACCAAAGTAAAGAAGAAAAAAGATAATCAAAGCACAGTTAAGAAAAAATATTTGGACTTATCCTAGTTTATTTCCATAATCCACAAGTTGCAATAATGTAGTAAGTACTGTGCCATCTCTAGGGCTATAGATTCATTGTGACTTACTGTACAAAACTCTTCAGCTTATTTCACATCTTTCTGTAGGACAGATTCTGAGAAACTTTCTGTGTTCCATTATTGCCATATTTCCTTTGTACTGATCTTTTCTGTTCTTTCCCATATACAGTATTGTATTTTTATTCTTTCTTTTTTGCACAAAAAGAATAGGAGGTTGTTGAGTATGTTAACCAAAAATAGAACATTTAAAATTCTGTCTTGCTGTTAGTGTCAGGCACTCTTCTAAATATTATCTATATATAGTTACTAAAGCAAACTTGAGTCTGTTTATGAATGCACAGTAAAGCCCATCTATTGACATCAGCTTGTGGTGAAGGAAAGGACAGCTTTTATTGAAGGGGACCAAACAAGGAGAGGGCTTCCCTGGTGGTTCAGTGGTAAAGAATCCACCTGTCAATGCAGGAAACCCAGGTTTGATCCCTGGGTATGGAAGATCCACTAGAGAAGGGAATGACTATCCACTCTAATATTCTTGCCTGAAGAATACCATGGACAAAGAAGTCTGGTGGGCTACAGTCCATGGGGTCACAAAGAGTAGAACATGACTTGGCAACTGAACAGCAAAAACAAAGCAAGGAGAACAGGCAGCGTGTGCTCCAAAGATCCAAATTCCGCGATGGCTTTCAGCGAAGGAGTTTTAAAGGCAGTATGAGGGAGGGGTCTGCAGAGTGCATGATGAGCTTATGCACAATTCTCAGGTTGGCTGGCATCAAGGTTAAGTTTCAAGCATCTCTAATCTTCGGGTTTCAATTGGTCTGAGATATGTGTTTCTAGTCTGTGGTTTTCATCTGGTTGCAATACTCCAACCTCTGAAAACAGCTTAGGAATGTGTGCCAGGCCTTTATCTCTATCTTTCAGGGAACAGAGAGTTTGATGATTCTGCTATGTGGTTGCTTTATAGTGTATACTGTTACTAGTTTCTTGGCCCACCAGTAATTCTTTTTTTCTAAAACTTCACATTTCCTTAATCATTAGCTCCTCAGGTAACCATTTTGAGATCCAGGGGAGGTCTGGGAGACTAAATCAAAAACCTTTTACCACAAAAGACAAAGACACAGGAGGCTTGTGCATGATTTCAGTGTCCCCTTTTCCTTGACATTCCTCAATCTTGAGAGTAACAGGTTCAGGACAAGAAACAGAATAAAGTTTTGAATGAAGAGGATAATCATAAACTTGGCAGAAGAACTTGGTTTTAGGTGGATTTAGGTAGTTTCAAAATTATCTCATTTAATCATCCCAAGAACATGTTTGCATAGAAAACATTGCAATTCTCATTTTACTCATCAAAAATTTGATACCCACATAAATTTATGGACCTTCTCAAGGTAGCATAGTTAATAAGCGACAGTGTTAGGACTTGACACAAGTAAATCAGTCTTAAAACTTATGACTCAAACACTTATATAATGTTGTCTCCCTGAAGTGACAGTCGGCCAATGGTGTGGACTAAGATAGTAAATGTATTTATGAGTATTAAAAAAAATGGGCTTCCTTGATGGCTCAGATGATAAAGAATCTGCCTGCAATACAGGAGACTTGGCTTCAATCCCTGGGTTGGGAAGATCCCCTGGAGAAGGGAATGACTACCCACTCCAGTATTCTTGCCTGGAGAGTGCTATGGACAGAGGAACCTGGTGAGCTACAGTCCATGGGATCACAAAGAGTCAGACAGAGGTGCACTGGGACGACCCAGAGGGAGGGTATGGGGAGGGAGGAGGGAGGAGGGTTCAGGATGGGGAACACAGGTATACCGGTGGCGGATTCATTTCGATATTTGGCAAAACTAATACAATATTGTAAAGTTTAAAAATAAAATAAAATTTAAAAATAAATAAATAAAAAAATAAAATAAAAAAAAGAACTGAGTGACTAACACTTTCATTTTCTTCATGACATTATTTCAAGATAAAAGCAATTTTCATTGCTAATAAATTCTGTTATGTATTAATATGTAATGATTTATCCCTGGAAACTAGATAATATTTAATAGCTAATACTTTAGAATTATTCACATGGCTTTCCTGGTTCTTTATGACCTTGATTATCAGAACAAACAATACACTTTTAATAAAGTAGTGGTTACCTAACAACTGAAGATTTCATAGCTTAATTTAGATAAAGATTGAACTAGAAATCCTTCAAGAATGGGAAGACTAGTCTTCAACTATTTTCCAATGTAAAATATTTCACAACTGTGTGTTAGCAAGCCCTTGAAAACAGTCATATTAAGTTAAATTATGAGGGGACATAGTAATTGGTTGAGATTAACATAGTCTTTGGATTTCAAACGGTCAGGAGTTAAGATTAATAGTCTTTCTTGCAATAGTCTCCCCTGAGTCAATTTACCTGTGATCTCACAATGATGGCAGAACACTTCATCTTTATAAATGAATCAGTAGGAAATTCTAAGAATTTCTTTGTATAGCACATTTGCATTTCTCTTGAATCTTGACCAGTGCTTGTTTGAAACATGAGTTCTGTGCTAGGAGCAAGAAAGACATGAATGTGACCGGACATTTTAACATTCCCTTATCTTGGTCAAAACTTTGATTATGTAGGTCACAGAAAAACCTGATGCTGCTGTCTACAGCATTCATGTAAAAATATTGTTTGGTTACAAGAATCAATTGTCATTAAAGTAATGGAAGCTTATGTTCAGAAATATGGGAAACAACAACCTAGAAATAGCATCACACTTAACTAGCTTAGAATCCATGGTGTTTCATGGGAATTAAAAGGATACAAATTGAGAGACAGCATAATTTAATTATACTATCACCTCAATGGATAGAATTTATTTATCTTCATTCTGCTTTTCACTCATAATCATGACTTAACACTTCTCTGTCTAGGAGTCTCTTTGCCTTTCATTTTCCAAATACGAATATCTCAATTCTAGCTCACTCTAATCTCTTAGAGATAGTCCAAGTGATATAAGTTAGACATAATTATCTCTGATATGTTGAGGATTTAGGGCTATAGATTACTAGGTAACATATAAATGTGATGTCCTTGGGTCTGGCATCCATCTGTATTCCAAACACCAGCTGTATAAAGCAGGTGTAATTCACAGCGGTTCATACTAACAGAAAATTTCAGACCCTTTTCCTCTATACAGATACTGTGTGGACAATAAACAGCTGCTGTAATCTTGGAAGGTATCAGGTTTTGTTTGGTGATCTCAATGACGATAATGAATAGAGTCTTGAGGCACAGAATATAGAACAGAATCAGTTAGCTGCACATTGCATTTGCAGTTTTTGAATCAAATCTGCTCTTTAAGCGATACGGATTGTTTACTATTGACCATTTCAATCAAGAAATCCATGAAAGTTTGACCAAAACTAATTATGTTGTTTTCTTCAATTAGACTAATTAGAAAATGAGATTTGCATCTCAAAGCCACTCTTCTTTCTGATAGCAAAGCTATGTTATGGATGCAATAGAAGGTACATTTTTTTTTTCTTTGACAAGAAGTTAGGTTTCTTGTTCACTGAAAATACGCTTCAGTGTATTCAGGCAGAAGTTAAAAATGTAGTAAGGACTCAGAAAAAGCTCTTATGCTACTTGATGTGAAACTGTGGTCTGATGGTGTTTGCTTCCCTACTGTGTTAGGGAAATGCCATCCTTTGAAAAGTCATTACTTCTATGCTGAACTTGTGTTGCTCAACCCAGCAGTGGTTTCAACCAAAAAGCATTCAAAGCTGCCAGTTGCTCAGTAAGTGCTGCAACATGTTCACCAGTCAAGAGAAGAGACGTTTGGAAAGCAGAGTAACTTAAGGCATTTCTCCATATGTATTCTGAATTCTGCAAGAATATCTGTTCACTATATTTACAAAGTTATTCACTTGTTGTGTTTCTCAGCAACTTCCATTGAAGGAAGAACTGAAAATGCCATACTTTTCACCTACTTTAGTATGCAAGAGAAAAAGTCATCTAGTAGTATAAAAGTCTTGCAAGAAAAAAGAAACATCTTTTAAAAATCAAATTTGCCACTCCCTGCCTTGAGGGTGCTTTCACTTTTCACTTTCGTGCACTGGAGAAGGAAATGGCAACCCACTCCAGTGTTCTTCCCTGGAGAACTCTGGGGAAGGGGGAGCCTGGTGGGCTGCCGTCTATGGGGTCGCACAGAGTTGGACACGACTGAAGTGACTTAGCAGCTTAGCAGCAGCCTTGAGGGTGGGTTACACTTATTGACTGAATTGCATAGGTAGCAAAGTAAAAAAGTCACTTTTACAGTAGAGAAACCTGGCCAAGGTTTGAGGTTTACCTTGATGACTTGGCCAGTCATCAAGGTTAGCATCATTGGTGAACAATCGGATTGACTGCAATTACAGCTGATATGATGTGTCCAGGACATTTTATCTCTGGGACATTTGCTCCCCACACCCATAACACCAGTATGACCATCGAAGAAATGTCAGAAGAATCTAAATTGAAGAATCTTCTGCAAAACACACTGACTAGGAATCCTCAAAACTGAAAATCAATGAAATTCTGAGAAAGTACAGACCAGGGGAGCATGAGAAGACATGACTAATGCATGTGACGTGGTACCTTGAGTAGAATCCGAGAATAAAATCATCGTGTACTAGTCACTCAATCATGTCTGACTCTTTGTGACCGCATGGACTGGGGCTCACCAAGTTCCTCTGTCCGTGGAGGTTTCCAGGCAAGAATGCTGAAGTGGGTTGCCATTCCCCTCTCCAAGGTATCTTCCCAACCCAGGGACTGAACCCGGGTCTCCTGTACTGCAGATAGATTCTTTACCATCTGAGCCACCAGGAAAGCTCATCCTTAGGGGACAATTAGGGAAATGGTAGAAAAGCAAATTATGTGTAAATGTTAGTTAATAATGTTTTTACTCAAGTTGGGTTCTTAGGTATAATAAATGTTTAGTTATAATAAATGTTAAATGTCTTACCCATCTAATCTTACATTTCAGTCTTCAAAATCAAACCAATCTAAACAGGGGAGCTATTTTGCTAGTCATGATGTTGGAGTAGAGAAGGGTGGAGTACAGGGATATGTTTTCCCTTTTGAAACCCTACATTATTTTTGGCTTCTATTTAGCATAAAAATTTGTCCTCCAGTTTTAATAACAAGAAGATGAAAAAAAAAAGTCAAGTCCAGGTTCTCATGTCATCAGTTTAGGGCTGTCATCAGCATTATGGGTTAAATTTGGCCTCCCTCGAAATTCATATGTTGCAATATTAACCCTTAATACCTGAGATAGGGTTGTTACAGAAGTTCGGAAGTTGAGGTTAAATCATTAACTTGGGTTCATGTGCAATATGACTGGTCTCCTCATACAAAGGGAAGTCTGGACACAGAGACACAGACAAAGGAATGTGAAGTTACAGGGAAGAGACAGCCACTAACAAGCCAGCAACTAAGACCCAGAGCAGATCCCCTCCCTCACAGTTGTTAAACTAATTCTGCTACCACCCCACCATCAGCCCCTGGTTTTGGATTTCTAGCCTCTGGAATGGTAAAGCAATAAACTTCTGTTTTGTAAGCAATCCAATCTGTGGCACTGTGTTAGAGTAGTCCTATTAAAGTTACAGAGTCAGTTACTAATGACTGAAAGGAACATATTTGGTGTCTCAGTGGAGATAGCTTTAAGTGCTATGCAGAGTATCAGGGCACAGCCAAGGAAGTCACATTTGGGGAAGGGCTCCAGGATCCAGAATCTGTGGGGGGTTCTAAGCAGGGGGAAATGGTCTATATTGTTATAGGGGTAGAGTCATTAAATAGGATTCTTGTTACTAGGCTTATTTCGCAGTAACCCAGAAATAAAATATCAATCTGTGAAATGGAGTATTTCCTGCCACATAAGTAAAGAAGGATGTCACAAACATCAGCTATTTTAGGCTTCCAAATGTGAATTTCTGAGCCTCAATACACCCAAAGTGGAAAACAATGCTTGCAATCCAGCAGCTGTCAGCTGCCTCCTAAGAAGCTAAGAAGAAGGATTTTGGCCCCAGATAGCTAAGATGCACATGAAAGAAATGATTTCCATAAGCCCAGACATTTGCATCTTCCCATGCACAGAGAAGCACTAAATTCCTTGAGATATCTGGTTTTTCTTAATTAACAATAATCTTTTTATGTTTAGACTACCTGCCCCTTGTTGCAAACTTCTATATAACCTGACTCCTACCCCTCCCTCCTTGAAAAAGTTCTCTCAGTGTCATTTGAGATGCTGTTTCCCAGGCTTGAGGTCCTAAAAATTCCCACCAAATAAAACATAACTCTCAATTTCTAGGTTGTGACTATTTTTCAAGCTAATAAGTCCTAGAGAAAGAATCAAGACTCAGCCAGATGTTTGGTGTCCAAAACGTTAGCAGGGAGCTGAACTATTTCTGGCTGGGCACCTGCCTAGGGGACCATTGCTAAGGTTTGTGCCTTAAGACAACTCACAATGACCTGGAACAAAATGAATGAAAATGGATTGCAGCTAAAAATATTGACCTGAAGGAATAAAAACAGATTTCAAGTTTTAAATGAAACCAAGGGTCTTGATTCACCATAAGGAGTGAAGAAAATCAGACATACAGATTCACAAAGACTGAGGGTGGGAGGGCATGCCTCCATTATATGACACTTGAGACGGGTTATTGATAAATAAATGTCCCTAGTTCTAATCTGCTTGCATGACCATTCTTATAAGCCTTGCTGTCAGTTCTCATGTAAATACATTAAAGGAACATCCATTTTTTTTTAATTAATTTTATTTTATTTTTAAACTTTACATAATTGTATTAGTTTTGCCAATATCAAAATGAATCCGCCACAGGTATACATGTGTTCCCCATCCTGAACCCTCCTCCCTCCTCCCTCCCCATACCATCCCTCTGGGTCGTCCCAGTGCACCAGCCCCAAGCATCCAGTATCGTGCATCGAACCTGGACTGGCATCTCATTTTCAAAATTTGCATAGAAACGAATGAAAATGAAAACACAACAACCCAAAACCTGTGGGACACGGTAAAAGCAGTCCTAAGGGGAAAGTTCATAGCAATACAGGCACACCTCAAGAAACAAGAAAAAAGTAAAATAAATAACCTAACTCTACACCTAAAGCCACTAGAAAAGGAAGAAATGAAGAACCCCAGGGTTAGTAGAAGGAAAGAAATCTTAAAAATTAGAGCAGAAATAAATGCAAAAGAAACAAAAGAGACCATAGCAAAAATCAACAAAGCCAAAAGCTGGTTCTTTGAAAGGATAAATAAAATTGACAAACCATTAGCCAGACTCATCAAGAAACAAAGGGAGAAAAATCAAATCAATAAAATTAGAAACGAAAATGGAGAGATCACAACAGACAACACAGAAATGCAAAGGATCATAAGAGACTACTATCAACAATTATATGCCAATAAAATGGACAACGAGGAAGAAATGGACAAATTCTTAGAAAAGTACAACTTTCCAAAACTTGACCAGGAAGAAATATAAAACCTTAACAGACCCATCACAAGCACAGAAATTGAAACTGTAATCAAAAATCTTCCAGCAAACAAAAGCCCAGGTCCAGACGGCTTCACAGCTGAATTCTACCAAAAATTTAGAGAAGAGCTAACACCTATCCTGCTCAAACTCTTCCAGAAAATTGCAGAGGAAGGTAAACTTCCAAACTCATTCTATGAGGCCACCATCACCCTAATACCAAAACCTGACAAAGATCCCACAAAAAAAGAAAACTACAGGCCAATATCCTGAATG
>NW_011494760.1:820793-835173 GCF_000754665.1 Bison bison bison | reverse complement strand
CTGTTTGCAGATGACATGATCCTCTGTATAGAAAACCCTAAAGACTCCACCAGAAAATTACTAGAACTAATCAATGACTATAGTAAAGTTGCAGGATATAAAATCAACCACAGAAATCCCTTGCATTCCTATACACTAATAATGAGAAAACAGAAAGAGAAATTAAGGAAACAATTCCATTCACCATTGCAACGGAAAGAATAAAATACTTAGGAATATATCTACCTAAAGAAACTAAAGACCTATATATAGAAAACTATAAAACACTGGTGAAAGAAATCAAAGAGCACACTAATAGATGGAGAAATATACCATGTTCATGGATTGGAAGAATCAATATAGTGAAAATGAGTATACTACCTAAAGCAATTTATAGATTCAATGCAATCCCTATCAAGCTACCATTATTTTATTATTACTGTAATTATTGGCTTAATACATTATGTGGAGGGTAATAGCAGAAGAGAAATCACAGTCTCTTCAATTTTTTTTTCCACTTTATTCATCTTGGGGCAGTGGTAGGGAACTGTAGTTAAATATCAACCATGTATAATAAACTATGTTAAAAACTACACAGTTCAAGGAATTCCCTGGTGGTCTAATGTTTAAGACTCAGCACTTTCACTGTCATGACTTTGTTTCTTTCATTCCCTGGTTGGAGAAGTATAATCATGTAAGCCCCCCAAAATTAAGCAATTGATTAAATTCAAAACTTGCACTGTGTAAAGTAACAAGATTCATGGGATTCTAGAATCCTGGTTGTAAATAATCTATTAAGATTTATAACAGACTATTAATATTCATAAACTTATTTTAGTAACAGTAAATTGAACTAAATAAATAATTTAACTTTTATTTTTGGTGTGTGTGTGTGTGTTTTGAGCAAAAGGAACTTGGTCTATTACATAGAAAACTTATGATGAGAACAACTTCCATCTCTAACAGGGATTAACACACATTTAAACTAACATATTGACTGTGTGGATCACAATAAACTGTGGGCAATTCTGAAAGAGTTGGGAATACCAGACCACCTGATCTGCCTCTTGAGAAATTTGTATGCAGGTCAGGAAGCAACAGTTAGAACTGGACATGGAACAACAGACTGGTTCCAAATAGGAAAAGGAGTACGTCAAGGCTGTATATTGTCACCCTGCTGATTTAACTTATATGCAGAGTACATTGTGAGAAACGCTGGGCTAGAAGAAACACAAGCTGGAATGAAGATTGCTGGGAGAAATATCAATAACCTCAAATATGCAGATGACACCATCCTTATGGCAGAAAGTGAAGAGGAACTCAAAAGCCTCTTGATGAAGGTGAAAGAGGAGAGTGAAAAAGTTGACTTAAAGCTCAACATTCAGAAAAGAAGATCATGGCATCTGGTCCCAACACTTCATGGGAAATAGATGGGGAAACAGTGGAAACAGTATCAGACTTTATTTTTGGGGGCTCCAAAATCACTGCAGATGGTGACTGCAGCCATGAAATTAAAAGACGCTTACTCCTTGGAAGAAAAGTTATGACCAACCTAGATAGAATATTGAAAAGCAGAGACATTACTTTGCCAACAAAGGTCGGTCTAGTCAAGGCTATGGTTTTTCCTGTGGTCATGTATGGATGTGAGAGTTGGACTGTGAAGAAAGCTGAATGCCTAAGAATTGATGCTTTTGAACTGTGGTGTTGGAGAAGACTCTTGATAGTCCCTTGGACTGCAAGGAGATCCAACCAGTCCATTCTGAAGGAGATCAGCCCTGGGGTTTTTTTCGAAGGAATGATGCTAAAGCTGAAACTCCAGTACTTTGGTTACCTCATGCGAAGAGTTGACTCATTGGAAAAGACTCTGATGTTGGGAGGGACTGGGGGCAGGAGGAGAAGGGGACGACAGAGGATGAGATGGCTGGACGGCATTACTGACTCAATGGACATGAGTCTGAGTGAACTCCAGGAGTTGGTGATGAACAGGGAGGCCTGGCGTGTTGCGATTCATGGGGTCGCAAAGAGTCGGACATGACTGAGCAACTGAACTGAACTGAACTCATTCTAAGTAATGCTTTAGAAATCACTTTACATATATAGAATGACACAAATTATACTGTTTAAAAATTAATTAGTGAAGATTAAAAAAATCTATCCAAAAATGGAATGAACTAAAAATCCAAACCCAACTTAAAGCACAAATATTTCCAGTGTTATAGACACATAACATATTATATAATACCTCAAACTTGATGACCAATATTTATCACTGCTTACAAGTCCACAGATCTGCTGGTTAGTTCTCTTGACTTGGAATAGACTTACCTGATCTTGACTGGGCTGGTGGTTAATTGGTGGACAGAGAAAGAACTGATAAATCAATAGAGCTTAACTGGAATACCTGCCAGTTGGTTGGTGATCTGCAAAGGTGAAGACGTTAACTGGGCCACCTGTCCTTTGACATTCAGCAGGTGGGTGGCTTTTGTTCAAGAAGGAGAGAAGTTTCCAGAGAGAGAAGAGGGTACAAGATTTCAGGAGGCCTAGACTGAGAACTGGCATACAGTCATCTCCGGTGAGCACTATCAGCCAAGGCAAGGCGGGCGGCCTTACAGATTCAAGGTAGGGAAATGCAGCTTCTACCTGTTAACGGAAGAGGTATCAACGGGTGTGGACACAGGAAGGAATGAAGGATTGCATCCATTTTTGCAGTTTCCCACAACTGTTAACCAAAATGTTCTGCATTGCCAGAACATTTAAACAAGTTGTCTGGAAAAGTCTTCTTCGCTTAAATCCTCAACTTTAACAAAGTTTTCTAAACTTTTTTTTCATATATGCATTGACTATAAGCACAAAATATATCAAAATCAGTACAGATATTTCATCTTTTTTTTAGGAAAAAAATGGATTTTCAGCTATTTCCCGAAATACTGCTTCTGTAAAAGGTGAGAAAAAGACAAGAAACACCTTATGTATTAGTCTCCTAGGACATCCATACCAAGTGCCACAGGCTGGGTGGCTTCCACAATACAAACCTACTTTCTCATAGTTCTGGTGGCTTAAAGTCTGAGATTAAGGTACTGGCAAGTTGGTTTCATTCTGAGACCTCTCTCTTAGGTGTGGCAGTGACCATCTTTTTGCTGTGACTTCACACTGTCATGTTTAAATCTGTGTTTTTCTGTACTCTAATCTGTACTTTTAAGAACAGGAGTCCTATGGGTTTATAGCTCAGCCATAGATCTCAGTTTATCATAATTGCCTGTATACAAGTTCATTCTTCAAATACAGTCACATTCTGAGGTACCAGCGTTTAGGACTTCAAGATAAGAATTTGGTGGAGGACATGATTCTAATATAGCACTTTCTATACAAATGAAGAGACTTTCCCAGGTGGTGTTAGTGGTAAAGGAACTGCCTGCCAATGCAGGAAATGTAAGAACCGCAGGTCCGATCACTGGGTTGGGAAGATCCCATGGAGAAGGGAATGGCAACCCACTCCAGTATTCTTGCCTGTAAAATTCTATGGAGGGAGGAGCTTGGTGGGCTACATACAGTCCATGGGGTTGCAAAGAGTAGAATTCTACTGAGCAACTTTTACTTTTATCTTTTCACTTTCTTATTTAACTCTTATGCCCATTAACATTTCTCTAATATCACTCTATAATATTCCTTCCTCCCTAAATGTGATATTTGGATGTGTTTTGTTTTTGTTCTTGTCTTTTTTTTTTTTTTAATTGGAGTGTAGAAGCTTTACATTGCTATGTCAGTTCCTGCTATACAGAGAAGTGAATCAGCCATGCTTATTAAACATATATGCCCCTTTTTTAGTCTTCCTTCCCATTTAGGTCACCACAGAGCATTGAGTGGAGTTCCCTATTCTAGACATTATAGCATTCTTGATGTAGAATCTGTACTGTTGTTAACATTGCTTCCACAATTCTGTTCACACACTCCTTTGCAGAGAACACTGGGAATGAATATTATTCTCTGCTTACTCTCTTGAAGATTATCTGTGCTCTACTTTAATATACAAGATTTCTTTCCATGCTTTTTGAATAAACTTTTATGGTTAATAAATACACACATTTATAGAATACCTCAGTGAGTAGAATTTGAAAATTTTGGAGAAACTCAAATTTTTGGATGGATTTTGGCATCAGTCTTTTATCTTCATTTCAGCACAATCTCAGGTAAAGATATCAAAGCAGGTGAAAATCTTTTAAACATGATGGCTTTTTAATACATATTACATGTATTACATGTAATACATAATACATGTTACATGTATGCATTTATTATGTGTTTATTATGTTCATCTTTAGTCCCCTCGAAGGAGGTGGATATACTGTAATTCCTATTTTCTCTGTGTGTGCGTATGTCTGTGTTTATGTACAAATAGATTTTTAACAGTTCTGAAGATGCAGTTAATACAGGGACTGAAATAAAAAAAGCTAGACTCTCCAGTCTTTCTTTCACTTCTATTTCCATTCTGTAACTAATTAAGAAACTGCAGTTGCCTTGCTCTGAAGAAATCTACATTCATCAGAGAATAGAAGGCTATTTCAACAGAATTTTTTTTTTTTTCTATACTAAGGCATAGTCACAGACTTCACTGTGTGGAAACAAATTAAATACTCCAGAGGCAACTATTTATCTCAATAATTGTATTGCTTTCTTCTACAAAGTTAAGATTATTCTTTAATTAATGGGTAATTGCACATCCGGCTTGAAAATGTTTCCTAAAAGACAGCTACTTCTTAGTCTTGAGAGACTGGGTAAACAAAACAAAATACTCTTGTACAAGTACACTGACAACTAGATGCCTGGGATTTTACCAGAGTTACTCTATAAGTAAATTAATCTCTGAATCTATTATTCACTCAAGGACATGTGACTTGTACACTGAAATATTTTTTTTATATAATTTCACAAAATAAAAAAGTATAAGAGGGACTTCCTTGGCAGTCCAGTGGTTAAACTCTACACTTCCAATGCAAGGATTCCTTTCCTGGTCAGGAAACTGAGATCCCACATACCATGAGATATGGCCAAAAAAAAAAAAAAACAAACTAAGAAAACAATATACAAGTTTATGTGATGATAAATGAGTCATAGAACATTTCTATATTTTATTTTTGCATTTATTTATTAAAAAAAACTTTTTGAAGTATAGTTGATTTACAATGTGTTAGTTGGTGTAAACCAACTCAGTTATATATGTATATATATATATATATACATATATATACTTTTATCATATTCTTTTCCATTATAGGTTAGTGAAAGATATTGAATAGAGCTCCCTCTGCTATATAGTAAGACCTCATTGTTTATCTATTTTATATACAGTAGCTTGCATCTGTTAATCCCAAACTCCTAATTCATCCCTCCTCATTCTTTTCCCCTTTGGTGCATACATGCATGCTCAGTCACTCTGTCATATCCGACTCTTTGTGACCACATGGACTGCAGCCCATCAGGCTTCTCCATCCATGGGATTCTCCAGACAAGAATACTGGAGTGGGTTGCCATGTCCTCCTCCAGGGGATCTTCCTGAACCAGGGATCAAATCCATACCTTCTGTGGCTCCTGCAAGGGTTCTTTACCATTGAGCTACCTGGAAAGTCCTCCACTTTGGTAACCTTAAGTTCTAAATCTGTGAGTCTGTTTCTGTTTTGTAAATCAATTCATTTTTATATCATATTTCACTCTATGTTTTCAAAAAGGGATCCTAAGTAGATTTTTTCTTCTTGCAAAGTTCAGCACATTTGTTGGCAATTTTGGAACTAGAATTCAAATCCAGATCTTTCTGGCACTTAAACATGTGCTCTTTTTACTATGTCATATTGCATAGTACAAGCTAAACTTGTTCATGTTACTTTTCTGCCTTAATTATCGTGTTTTAGAAATTCAACTTGAAGACAGATAACCATCTCCACTTAAACACAGAGAGCAAATGTTTCTAGTTATACAGATATGTGACTTCTGCAGCTCAATCAGGTGGACATTTGGAATGTTTTTCTCTAATTTCAAGACCCCTGATAGATGCCTCACATTTTTTTCAAAACTTTCAACAAAAATTCTTCATATTATTCTAAGAATGTTGTGTCACAAATAGGTGGAAACCCATGAACCTTGACCACTCTTGTTCTTGCTGTTGTTCCATCACTTAGTCAAGTATGACTCTTTGAGACCCCATGGACTGCAGCATGTCAGTCTTCCCTGTCCTTCACCATCTCCCGGAGCTTGCTCAGACTCAAGCCCATTGAGTCAGTGATGCCATCCAACTATCTCGTCCTCTGTAGTCCACTTCACATCCTGCCTTCAATCTTTCCCAGCATCAGGATCTTTTCTAATGAGTCACCTCTTCACATCAGGTGGCTAAAGTATTGGAGCTTCAGCTTCAGGATCAGTTCTTCTAATGACCATTCTTATCTCTTGACAAATTGGCATTGTGGATATTACCTTGCTTCACTTGAACTCTGTTTTTTTTTTTTTCCCCTAGATCATCTCTAAACTTTAATGATTTCAGTTGAATTTCTCACAGTCATCTGATCCACAGCCTCTCTCCCGGAATCTGCTTATTAGACATCTCAGTCTTGTGCCTCCCTTTATTATTATTTGGGTCCCCAGGACAATGACTATCTAATAGTAGGACAACATTATCCTGATAAGCTATAAATTTGAGATGGCGTGCTTTGTTGAAGTTATCTATATGCCAATATTAACAAGAAAGTTTGGGATATTGGACAAAATAATTAAGAAATGGTACTATGTAGGATATATATCTATTTTATTTTTCTCTGGCTATTTTCTCTCCAATGCTCTGAGGCATTCCCAATTGGTAGAAAAATACTGTATTATTTTTCTGAACTAGGTAGGATATAACATATTTTGCTATATTACACGCATGCCTTCTAAGTTGCTTTAGCCATGCCCATCTCTTCACAACTCTATGGACTTGTAGCCCACCAGGCTTCTCTGCCCATAGGACAGATTCTCCAGGCAAAAATAGTGGAGTAGGCTCCCATGCCTTCCTCCAGGGTATCTTCCAGAGCCAGGGATCTAACCTGTGTCACCAGCATCTCTTATGTCTCCTGCGTTTTCAGGCAGATTCTTTACTACTAGAACCACCTGGGAAGACTTTGTACTTATATCTAAATTAATTGATAAATTACATTTTAAAAATAGCTGAAAAAATGTTAAATCCTCTTCTGAACCTTTCAGTACCCTTCTTTTCAGAAAAGTTACTGTGGCAAGGCTGTTTTTTAAAACCTTGTTGTTACTTTGATTTTTAACTCTGGCTCTTGCTCTCCTCTGGCTAGATGGCTAGCTTGTTTTGTGTCTTCTCTGTGGATCACCAGAGGCTGCCTTTTCTTTGACAGGGACTCTTCCCTGAGTGGGAATTTGGAGCTGTTTATGTCTTTGTTCTTTTGCAGTCAATCTGTAGATGTTTTGTTTACTCACATTCTTGATTAACTTGAAGATTTTTATCATTCATCTCATACCCTTTCAGGATACTTCTCTGCTGGCCTCTATTTTTTGCCTGTAAATGTAGATTCTTCTATTGTCCTGGTCCAATTTCAATGTATTCCTTTACTGATTTTTTTTTTCCCTCTGAATTTTATTTGTTTGTTTGCTTTCCTAATGTCTTTGGTCTGTTTACTAATAGAAGATTCTGGGCTGGTTTGTTGGAGATGGTATTCTTTGGGCATGAAAACATACAGCTAGAAAGGCTAGGCTCTTTTTCATTACCTATTTTGAATTGGGGGAAAAAAAATGTCAGTCTTGATCTCACAAGAATTCTGTTTGAAGCATCCTGGAAGAAGGCTTGAAAGTGCTATGACTCTGCAGTGCACACACCATTGAAAAATGCAGGGGTCTAAGTGTCCTGTCATTTATGGAGATTTGTATGAGATCCCTCCCCCATCTATATGTACACTTTTATATTCCTCTAAATAGATCTTAAACTACAGAAAATGTAAATAACTTCCCGGTACATTGTGTTCTGCAGCCAGTAAAGTCATAGATTCTTCCTGGATTTGTTTCTTGGCTACATCTATAAAACAACCTTTAAAAGACTATTTACATGAGAGACCTCCTGCATCAGTTTTCCTGTTCACATGCTGGTCTGCTCAGTGCATTTAAATTACTACATAACTCCTTCAGCTCAATTGCTTTTGGAAATGGGAAACCCACTGTGGTTTCTTGAAATCTGTATGTGAAACATTCATCAACATTTTTTTTTTCTTTTTACTTATTCTAGAAATTCAATCTGCTAGGAGAAACCGGGTGTAAAGAGGTAAAGCAAGGTGTCAGAAGTCATCCATAACATTTTCTTATTTAATGATTCTTTTAATGACATGGATCTGAAATGCTGCTCTAAAATCAGCAGCCAAGGTGTCATTTTACTTACATACACATCCACCCTCACCTCTCTTCACTCTCTCTTCCTATCTCATTGTTATTAGCTCTAAGAAGATTTCAAAGAAGTTTGAAGCAATTTCTTCTTCTTAGGGAGATGTTGAAAAAAACATGTTAATGGCTGAGACAATAGATGTGGATTATTTTCCTGGACGGAGTAATATGGCAAGGCCAATATCTTAGAAATCTTAATTTCCATCAGCCTAAGTAAGCAATTCCATTGAGACCTGACCATATTTTTGCTTATGAGTATTCTTTCTTTAGCTCCTGTCTGGTCCTTTAAAAGCCCAAGTTGCATGAAAATGGAGGGTTTTTGAAGCTACCTCTATTAAATAGAAAGTATAATTTTTTTGTATTGTTCTTTAGGCAGATATTATTAATGCTGTGATGACACTAAAGAATATTAAATGCAAATTTGCAAAGCTCTGAAGAGCTTTATTAAGCTAAGCAACATTTTATTGTGTCAATTCAGTAGCTATTTTAATGAAAATCTGGCTAAATAAATCTCAGTGGAAGCCACCACAGATGTTGTATCTTGTGTTCTGGGGAATAAGCACTAAATTTGGTAGAGAGGTGAGAGAAGCTGTAAGAGAAAGGAGAAGATTGGAAGAGGTGAAGGATAAGGCTAAAATCTAGATTTTAGAATAATTCCTTCCATTTTATTCATTGAAATTACAATTGGGTAGCATACCAACCAATTTTCTGTCTTTTGGTACTAGTTGGCATCTCCTTTTCTAAATAAATGATTGGTATTTCTAACTTTTCTAAGTGAAGAAATGAGTGTGTAAACTTGAAACAGCGGTAGGAAGAAAGGAGGAATTTTGAAAAGAGGAAAAAATCAGGAAGGAAACAAAGATAGAAAGGAGGGAGGGAAAGAGTAAGAAAGGAAGGGAGGAAGAAAGGAAGGATGGAGGGAGGGAAAGCAAGGCAGTGTTTTTGAATGGGGATACTGACTTGTTTCAACTTGATTAATTTTGATGGGCTTCTTCCTAACTATGCTGGCCCGATCTTCCTTTACTTAGAGCATTTACTTTAGAAAACCTACAATTGTGATTTCTATCTCTGCTCCTTTGAGAAATAAATCTACCACCCAGAAAGTATTTTTCAAGGACCTGAAGGTCATCCTTTGATATGTAATTTGAAAGTAAAGGTGTCTATCTCATAGTTTCTGCCAGGGGTTGGGGTGAGGAGAACCTGACTTCTATAAACTAAGGTTATGGGATGGCCTCATCCCATCAGCCAACCTTCTTCCTAGTGTTTTCCAGTACATTTCCATTAGCCCAAGCTGGAGTCTAAAATTCCTGTCACCATGGGTTTCAGCAGATTTGAGTTCAGTCTGTCTCCCCTACTGTAGGTCTTGACTCCTATTGCAAATACATTAAATAAAGTCTTCTTTTTACTGTTCTTAGTGTGTCTGATATAATATATCTTGCACAGAAGGATCACTAATGTGCAAAACAAGAGCCCTATGTTCTGGTCTTGAAATGTGCAATTAAGTCAGCATGTAACCTTTTACAAGTCTTTTAAGATTTCTGGATATCAGCATTTTCATCTTTCTCTTGAGACTATAAATGTGTCTCAGCAGGTGTACTATTACTATTTTGAAGGAAACAATCTTGATTAAATGATTCTGACACCATACATTGTTCAAAGATCAGTACCCTTGGCACTTGTCCACCAAGTACAGACAGTGCTCAGGGATTATGATAATAAAAACTCTGTTATCTTGTTACTCAAAGTGAAAGTGAAAGTGCTAGTTATTGTCACATTTGACTCTTTACGATCCCATGGACTGTAGCCCTCCAGGCTCCTCTGTCCATGGAATTCTCCAAGCAAGAATACTGGAGTGGGTTGCCATTCCTTTCACCAAGGGATCTTCCTGACCCAAATATGGAACCTGGGTATCCTGTATTGCAAGCAGATTCTTTACCATCTGAGCCACCAGGAAAGTGGACCTGTTACTCAAAGGTGGACCTCAAACCAAAATCATAATTACCAGGAAACTGTTAGAAATGCAAAGTCTCAAGCCCCAAGTTAGATCTACTGAATCAGATCAGAAATAAGCTGATTTCAAAGGTTTCTTTCATCTTTGATCTAGTTGTTTTTTAATACCTTTCAATAATATTTTATAATTTTCTATTAGTCTTGAAAAGTTTTGTTAGATTTATTCATTGTTATTTTATATGTTATTGCATATAATTATGTGTGTATATTTAAATTTTTGTAAATCTTCACCCAGTTTACTCAAGTTTATTTTCAATTTGAGTCATTTTTTGAACCAAATCATTGTGTTCACTGAAGAGTTTTAATAATGTGCTTGACTTATTTTAAAATATTTCAATATTTTCTTAGAATGGCATTTTTATTACTTTTCAATCCCTTCTATTTTTATTTTTTTCTAAGACTGTTTAGAAATTATCATAATAGACATGTTTCTTTCACTTCAGTTTTAAGAGTAAATTTTTGTCATTTTGCCACTGAATTTATTAAATCAAGGAGGATTCCTTAAATTTCTAGTTTGCTAGATATTCGTCATCATTGTGTTTGATAGATTCATTTATAAGTTTTCTGAATTCACTGAGGTGAATCATAACATTTTTCTTTTAAGTTTGTGAATAAAATGATTCATTCTTAAGTGATAATATGCTCTATATTCCCATAATAAATCCAATATAGTTGTGATCTATTTTTCTTTATATATATTGATGAATTGCTTTGCTAATATTTTGCTTCGAATTTCTGGTAAATGTAATCTCTGATTTTTCTCTCTTAACAAGTCCTTATATGTTTCATTTTCAGGAAGTCACTGATAATAAAACTAATTGTGGAGTAGTTTTAGAGTCTATGGAAAAATTTTTGGAATATTAGACTTTCTAAATTGTTTTTACTTTTCTAGAGTAGAAATCATCAATAAAGATAACTAGGTAGTATTTTTTTGGTGAGAAGTATTTCATTCTGTATTTAGTTTAATATCTATTAACTATAAAGCTTTTCTATTTATTCTTTCATTTTAGTAAATTTTGTTTTAATAAGACTTTGTCAATTTGTCTTGTATTTCATATTTTGTCAAAAACTATATTATTGATATATAATAGTATTTTATCCTGAAAGATGATGCTGTGAAAGTGCTGCACTCAATATGCCAGCAAATTTGGAAAACTCAGCAGTGGCCACAGGACTGGAAAAGTCAGTTTTCATTCCAATCCCAAAGAAAGGCAATGCCAAATAATGCTCAAACTACCACACAATTGCACTCATCTCACATGCTAGTAAAGTAATGCTCAAAATTCTCCAAGCCAGTCTTCAGCAATACGTGAACCGTGAACTTCCTGATGTTCAAGCTGGTTTTAGAAAAGGCAGAGGAACCAGAGATCAAACTTCCCACATCTGCTGGATCATCGTAAAAGCAAGAGAGTTCCAGAAAAACATCTATTTCTGCTTTATTGACTATGCCAAAGCTTTTGACTGTGTGGATCACAATAAAATGTGGAAAATTCTGAAAGAGATGGGAATACCAGACCACCTGATCTGCCTCTTGAGAAATTTGTGTGCAGGTCAGGAAGCAACAGTTAGAACCGGACATGGAACAACAGACTGGTTCCAAATAGGAAAAGAAGTTCATCAAGGCTGTATATTGTCACCCTGTTTATTTAACTTATATGCAGAGTACATCATGAGAAATGCTGGACTGGAAGAAACACAAGCTGGAATGAAGATTGCTGGGAGAAATATCAATAACCTCAGATATGCAGATGACACCACCCTTATGGCAGAAAGTGAAGACGAACTAAAAAGCCTCTTGATGACAGTGAAAGAAGAGAGTGAAAACAGTTGGCTTAAAGCTCAACATTCAGAAAATGAAGATCATGGCATCCGGTCCCACCACTTCATGGGAAATAGGTGGGGAAACAGTGTCAGACTTTATTTTTTGGGGCTCCAAAATCACTACAGATGGTGACTGCAACCATGAAATTAAAAGATGCTTACTCCTTGGAAGGAAAGTTATGACCAACCTAGATAGCATGTTCAAAAGCAGAGACATTACTTTGCCAACAAAGGTCCATCTAGTCAAGGCTATGGTTTTTCCTGTGGTCATGTATGGATGTGGGAGTTGGACTCTGAAGAAGGCTGAGCACCAAAGAATTGATGCTTTTGAACTGTGGTGTTGGAGAAGACTCTTGAGAGTCCCTTGGACTGCAAGGAGATCCAACCAGTCCATTCTGAAGGAGATCAGCCCTGGGATTTCTTTGGAAGGAATGATGCTAAAGCTGAAACTCCAGTACTTTGGCCACCTCATGTGAAGAGTTGACTCATTAGAAAAGACTCTGATGCTGGGAGGGATTGGGGGCAGGAGGAGAAGGGGACGACAGAGGATGAGATGGCTGGATTGCATCACTGACTCGATAGATGTGAGTCTGAGTGAACTCCGGGAGTTGGTGATGGACAGAGAGGCCTGGCGTGCTGCGATACATGGGGTTGCAAAGAGTCGGACACCACTGAGCGACTAATCTGATCTGATCTGTTTAATATGTGTTAAACTTTATTTTGCATTATCTTATGTATTTCATTTAATATTTTTTATTTTTATATTTATTGAGGCTAAGGAACTTTTCAAAATTTCCAGTTTTTATTACTGAGAATGGTTATTTGTTACTGCTTTTTATCTTGATGAGTTTCAGAATAGTCTATTATTTGTACTAATCTTTTAAAAGCCTTAATATGTGGCTGTTTTGTTCCTTCTTTTATGAGCTTAATTCCTATTTTATTAATCTCTACTTTATCTTTTGTCTTCTGTCTAATTTCTTAAATTAATTATTTTTTTCCTGACTCTCTAAGATAGATATTAGCTCATAATTTTCAACTTAGTTTTGTTTTTCATTTTTAAATGCTGTATGTTCCCTTTGTGCATGTGTGCTCAGTCACTCACTTGTGACCAACTTTTTGTGACCCCATGGACCCATGGACCGTAGCTCTCTAGGCTCTTCTGTCCATGGAATTCTGCAGGCAAGAATACTGGAGTAGTTTGCCCTTTCCTACTCCAATAATATCTATGTATTTTCTTCTAAATATAGTTTCAGTTGTATCCCACAATTTATGGGATGTATTATCACAATGATCAAGCCAGTTTACATTACTGTTAACAATGCAAGGAAATTCTCCTTCCCTATCCCACTTCACATGCACCTCTCCCTGCAAAAACAAAATGCATTATCAAACTATTTCTAACGTTTGCTATGGTAGAAGTAACAGCACCACATTATAGATTTTGTTTGAAAAATATTTGAGAAAATTTATGTATGTTTAAAAGCCATTCCATTTGTATTTTCTTTACTGCTGCTGCTGCTAAGTCGCTTCAGTCATGTCCGACTCTGTGTGACCCCATAGATGGCAGCCCGCCAGGCTTCCCCGTCCCTGGGATTCTCCAGGCAAGAACACTGGAGTGGGTTGCCATTTCCTTCTCCAATGCATGAAAGTGAAAAGTGAAAGTGAAGTCTCTCATTCAATTCATTAACTTTTTCTATATGCCATTCTGGAGAAGGTGCTGGCAACCCATTCCAGTATTCTTGCCTGGAGAATCCGCATGGACAGAGGAGCCTGGCAGACTACAGTCCATGGGATCGCAAGAGTTGGACAGGACTTAGTGACTAAAGCACCATATATCATTAAGATTTTTGTTCTTATGCTCTTTATCTTTTAGATAAACTGTAACTCTTTTTGTGATATTAGTTGCAAAGATTTGTACCAGTTTATTGTAGACCTGGGTTTGATCCCTGGTTTGGGAAGATACCCTGGAGAAGAGAACAGCTACCCACTCCTGTATTTGGGCCTGGAGAATTCCATGCACCGCATAGTCCATGAAGGCAGACTGTGACTCAGACCGTAAAGCATCTGCCTGCAATGTGGGAGACCTGGGTTTTCTTTGGGTTGGGAAGACTCCCTGGAGAAAGAAATGGCAACCCACTCCAGTACTCTTGCCTAG
>NW_011494760.1:818036-820693 GCF_000754665.1 Bison bison bison | reverse complement strand
CAAAGAGTTGGACACGACTGAGCGACTTCACTTTCACCTTTATGATTTTTTTCTTCCAGAAATGATCAGTTTTTAATGTAGAGGGTTTTTTTTTTTCTTTTTCTTTCTTTTTTTTTTATTTTGCAGCTTTTTACTTTATTTTATATAAGTGTTCTGTATTCTGATAAAATAATAATGATTTTCTCATTCTTTCCTCTTGTATTTCAAATATTTCTTGTTTTGCTGTGTTTAAATCATTTGTCAATCTAATTATTTTGGTTGTCATTTCCTTCTCCATGGGATCTTCCCACCCTAAGGATTGAACCCACATGTCCAGCATTCCAGGCAAATTCTTTACCACTTGAGGCAACAGGAAAGCCTAATTATTTGGGGACAAAATTGAAATACAGTGTGATATTTTCCAAACAACTTTTCAATTGTTCCAGTGCTCTTTAATAAGTAGTTTTTCTTTTCCTCATTTATTTGAAATAAGTGGATTAATATTGTTTTCAATGGCCTCTTCTCTTATGATCTGTCTGATCCATCTCTTAAAGCACCAGTGCATACCTGCCTTATCTCTCCTTGTAATCACTGAAATCTGTGATTGAAAGACCAAAATATCCATTTAAATTTCACTTTGAATCCAATAATATGATTTCCCTTCTTATCAGAAAAATCTGGATTTTGGAGGGTTTTTTGTTTCATTTTTGTGTTTTAACCATTTTTATTTAATACCTGCCTAAAAACAAAGTTAAAGCAATTTTATACATTTATAACTCTAACTTAAGGCTTGTTTGAGGTGGACCAACCCTTCCTGTTTTGGCAAATCATAAGTATACCTAACTATATGTAACAAAAACTGGCCACAAATTGAAAACTTTAAGGAAATCTGACAAAGGAATATGTGTAATTTTTTTGGGTCAAGTGAAAGACTGTGGAAAACAGCTAAGTTTTAGACTGAGGTTAAAATTCTAGGTCTGCCACTCACTAATTGTGTGAATTTGGGGAAGTTACTTAAACTGAGTTCTCATTTTTACAATTATGAAATGAAAATTATAATATTAGACATTTCATAGAATCCTCTGGGGATTAAAATTAATATTTTATACAGGATAGAAAATATCTCATAACCTACTATAATGGAGTTTGTATGTCCATTGTGAAAATATGCTAACCATTTCTGAAATATATTATGTTGATTATATTATGTTGATTCAGTTATACATTTATATATTCTTTTTCATATCCTTTTCCATTACAGTTTATCATGAGATATTAAACATAGTTGTCTGTCCTATACAGTTGGATCCTCCTGCTTGACAACCGCAAATCTGTTCTCTATGTTTGCAGGTCTGTTTTGTAGATAAGTTCATTTGCATCATACTTTAGATTCCATGGGCTTCCCTGGTGGCTCAGACAGTAAAGAATCTGTCTGCAATGCCAGAGACCCAGATTTGATCCCTGGGTCAGGACGATCCCCTGGAGAAGGAAATGACACTCACTAGAACATTCTTGCCTAGAGAATTCCATGGACAGAGAGCTTGGTAGCCTACAGTCCATGGGGTCACAAAGAGTTGTACACGACTGAGCAACTTACACTTTAACACTTTAGATTCCATATTTAAGTGATACCATATGATATTTGTCTTTCTCTTTTTTGACTTACTCACTTAAATGATAACCTCTAGTTTCATCCAGGTTACTGCAAATGGCATAAATTTGTTCTTTTTTATAATTGAGTAATATTGTAGTCTATATATGTACCACATTTTCTTTATTAATCCCTCTGTTGATGGACATATAGGGTACTTCTATGTTCTGGCTATTGTGAAGAGTGTGGCCAAAAAAACCAGGGAGCATGTGTTTTTTTGAATCACGGTTTGTCTGGATTTATGCCCAGAACTGGGATTTCTGGATTATAAGGCAATTTTGTTTTTAGTTTACCGAGGAACCATCATACTGTTCTCCATAGTGTCTGCACCCATTTACATTCCTGCCAACAGTTTAAGAGGGTTTCCTTTTCTCCACACCCTCTCCAGAATTTGTTATTTGCAGACTTTTAAATGATGGCCATTATGATTCATGTGAAGCGGTACCTAAATGTAACTCTGATTTGCATTTCTCTAATAATCACTGATGTTGAGCATCTTACAGCTACAAATACATGACATTTTTCCAAAAAATGAAATTATCACCACATATTTATGTGTTTTAATAATTTTATTAAATAATACACACAATTTCTGCCTCCACATATATATAGTCATTTTTATATTATTAGTTGCAATATTATCTTATTTGTCCTTCATTCTGCTAGATGACAAAATATTACATGAAGGTATAGATTGAATGTAGAATTGAGTTCTATATCTTTCTGAGGCTTCTTGTTTTTTATGTAGTCCTCATAGAAATAAATCCCATCAGAGGTATATTGAGACAGAAGTTTCTTAATTCCTCTCATTTAAGAAGTATCATAATGAAGCAAAAGCCTGAGATTTAGGGTCAGAGTAAGACCTAGATTTTTTAGTGATAGGTGTGACCTTAAGTGCATTTCCTCAACAGTAACAAGAACAATGATTACTTGAATCAAATGGTTTTGAGAATAAGTTTTAGAACTACGTGCTTGTGTGTGTGTGTGTGTGTGTGTGTGTGTGTTCTCCGACATGTCTGACTCTTTG
>NW_011494760.1:812334-817936 GCF_000754665.1 Bison bison bison | reverse complement strand
TATGTGCTCTGACATGTCTGACTCTTTGCAACCCCTGGTAGACTGTAGTCTACCAGGCTCCACTGTCCATGGGATTTTCCAGGCCAGAATAGTGGAGTGGGTTTCCATTTCCTCTTCCAAGGGATCTTTTCTACCCAGTTATCAAACCCATGTCTCTTGTGTCTCCTGCATTGACAGGCAGATTCCTTACCAATGTGCCACCTGGGGAGCCCACATAGATGCTTATTAAATGCCAATTATGCATGCTTCTTATCTGGACCCATTACACCCAGAAAGTTTACATGTGCCCTTAAAACTAAGAAAATAAATGAATATTACTGAGCCATAATTGGCTTATTCCAAATTGCTACTTCATTTCTACATAAGTGCTATTATAATTGAGAGCACATTGTTGCTTGAGATGTATTCAAGGTGATTTATAAGGGAATAGTTGAAGCTATTAAATATTCCTTTTTATTTTGTGTTTTTAACCCAGGCAGCTTCTTTTGGAAGGGATGATTTGTTGAGGTTATGGATGCATTTGTGGATGAAATTATATTCACTAGTTTCATACTAGGTCATGAACCCCAAGAGATGTGTTATAAAGTTTGAGGCTAAATCCAAAAGACTATAATTTTTTCCCCATTGGTATTTGTCATGGTAGTGAAATAAGCACTGAAGATGGAAACATATTTTTTGTTGCCATTCAAGTAAATTCAGAGAAATCAGATTATAGCTGATGTAATTTAGATGTTTGGAGGTGGGGGATTTTCTGATAGCAAAATCTAATATATTTGGCTCCCAAAATGGAAAGCCTCTCTCAGAGGGATGACCTGCATCAGGGAATTTATTTTTCAATGTGGTGAGGCTGATATTAACTTTAAAACTGATTTTTTTTTTTTTCCTGGTTGAATATGACTCAAATTTTGTTCTCAGCCTTAGCCGAAATTGCAACTTCAGGAAGAAGACACCATTTCTTTCTAGACCTCACTACTTCTGGTCTGGTTCAATACTTTTACATACTTTTTCTATTTGTTAATGATTAATATGTGATGGCACCAGGATAAACACATGGACACTTGTTTATTTTATTGGTATTCCACATGGTAAAGTGGGGCCTTCCCAGGTGGCAGTAGTGATAAAGAACAAGCCTGCCAGTGCTGGAGACATAAAAGGTGTAGGTTCAATCCCTGGGTAGGGAAGATTCCCTGGAGGAGGGCATAGCAACCCACTCCAGTATTAATGTCTGTGAAATTCCATGGACAGAGGAGCCTGGTGGGCTACAATCCATGGGGTTTCAAGGAGTCAGACATGACAGAAGAGACTTAGAAGGCATGCACGCACACATGGTGAAGTATATATTATACGATTCATTTTCTGGAAAAGTGTCTGAGACTTACAAAGTATAAATCATTTATCACAGGTTACACGGTTTAAAGAGGGTGATAGCAGCTATCAATAAAGGTATCTGACTCTAGAGTTCATATTTGAATCATTATGTTTTAAGGCCAAATTGTAGCAGTCATTGTGTTTTATACATACTCCTTAGTCTCCAAAATGTCATGACTAGCTTCTCTGTACTTTGTCTTCTGTCTTCACAGAACACAGCTAGTGTCTTAATTTGCAACAACCAAAATCTCTAAACTCTACTTTGGAAGGAGTGAGGGTTTACAACCTAGACAGCATATTAAACCTAGATAGCATATTAAAAAGCAGAGACATTACTTTGCCAACAAAGGTACATCTAGTAAAAGCTATGGTTTTTCCACGTATGGATGTGCGAGTTGTACCATAAATAAGGCTGAGTGCTGAGGGATAGATGCTTTTGAACTGTGGTGTTGGAGAAGACACTTGAGTCCCTTGGACTGCAAGGAGATCAAACCAGTAAATTCTAAAGACAATCAGTCCTGAATATTCATTGGATGGACTAATTTTGAAGCTGAAACTCCAATACTTTGGCCACCTGAGGCAAAGAACTGACTCATTTGAAAAGACCCTGATGCTGGGAAAGATTAAACGTGGGAGGAGAAAGGGATGACAGAGGATGCGATGGTTGGATGTCATCACCGACTCAATGGACATGTGTTTGAGCAAACTCTGGGAGTTGGTGATGGACAGGGAAGCCTGGTGTGCTGCAGTCCATGGGGTCGCAAAGAGTCAGACACAACTGAGTGACTGAAGTGACTGAGGGCTTACATTTTAGTTATTGACTTCTCAAAGTGAAATGACCGCTGATAGAGCAGCTGTTTTCAATGACTGTGCACTCATGTGCACCCTTTCTTTAGAGCACTAAGCTCCAAGTCCTTCCTTAAGTTCCACATCTAGGAAAGGGAAGACTTAGAATGATAGTAACTGGTATTCATTAAATTTTTTAAAATTTTATTTTATTTTTAAACTTTACATAATTGTATTAGTTTTGCCAAATATCAAAATGAATCCGCCACAGGTATACATGTGTTCTCCATCCTGAACCCTCCTCCCTCCTCCCTCCCCATACCATCCCTCTGGGTCGTCCCAGTGCACTAGCCCCAAGCATCCAGTATCGTGCATCGAACCTGGACTGGCAACTGGTTTCATACATGATATTTTACATGTTTCAATGCCATTCTCCCAAATCTTCCCACCCTCTCCCCCTCCCACAGAGTCCATAAGACTGTTCTATACATCTGTGTCTCTTTTGCTGTCTCATACACAGGGTTATTGTTACCATCTTTCTAAATTCCATATATATGCGTTAGTATACTGTATTGGTGTTTTTCTTTCTGGCTTACTTCACTCTGTATTCATTAAATTTTATGTAAATTTTTAAGGTTTTGGCAAACAGAACATAACCCTTTGATCAATTTTGGGTGAAAAATGCATTAAATTTGTTATACTTGCCTATTGCTAATTTGTTTTGGATACATGTATCCTGGACACAACCCATCACAACAGGTGCAATTGGATAAAAACATCAACTCATATAATTGTAATCTCAAGCGTAGATATATCATGTGCAGTTTCAAAAAAGCTTCTAACTTCTACTGTTTGATATGAAGAGTTACATATTTTGTCAGTTTTTAAGATTTATCTTGGGGAAAAGTCTTTCACCTCTATCCTAAATTGTTCATTACCCCACCCACTACTGTAGAACTGTGTAATCTTTTCCACAAAGTTCTCATGAGAAACTCTTAGGCACTACCTCCTTTAGAAACATATGTTCTCAGTACACTTATTTTTATCATTTAAGAGGCAGAAAAAGCTTGCAATAAAATTCTAAATATATTCACTGCACATTTTAGACAATCCCCCACCTCATCCTTTTAGGATTTATTTCTCTAATTGGTTTTCTTCTCAATCTCCACACAGCTATTTCCAACTTTCTGAATTTTTCTTGACTTTCAGATCTACTTTTCCTTCCACCTTATTTTTATCAGATGAGCTCATCTTCCTCTTAGGGGGGATAAAAAAGTTACAGTAAAATAGAAATTATCAGAAAATAACTCCCTCAACCTCCTATCCCTGAAGTTACAAATTTATAGGAACCTTCACTTGATCTTTTCTTTCTCATTTCCTATTAGAAAGAATCATTTTCCCCTTGAGCTGCAAAAAGTTCATTTTTTTCTGTCGGTGCTCTTCATTCCTTGCTTCCCACATTTTCAGGGGCAAATCAATTATTTCCTTTATGTGTATTTAACCTCTCACTCTTCACATGTCTCTTCCTTCCCTTAAGCTCTTATATAGCTTATATCTTTGTCTTCTAAAAATTAGATTTAAAATTTAATGAAAAAAACTTTTAAAAATGTTTTTCCAAAGTTGACAGCCTATGCTCACTATTTCTACTTCTGCATTTTGCATTCTTTGGAAATCAGAATTACTTTTTGTGACTCTATTCATACTGATCTGATTGCATCAAAATCACCTGCCTGTTGCTAAAGTTAATACAACTCTATCTATCTATATCATTTTTGACTCTAAGCAACATCTAACAATGTTGATCTCTCCCTCTTGAAAAAAAAAAAAAAAATCTCATCTTTGGCTTCCAGAAGACCAGCTCCTCTTGGATTTCCTCCTATGCTTCCTGTCCCTTTGTATAAAGTATGTCTTTTTATTCTGATGTTTTGATATCTAGGGCTTTACTGATCCTGAAGAGATTGACCCTCTCTGGGCTAGCCAGTGTCTTGAGATAGATAGTAAAGGACTCACCAGAAAGCATGAGTTTTATGTAAACCAACAAATTCAGAACAATAACCTCATGCTCACCGCCTCCCTCAGGCTCCAACACTCTTCCCAAACCACCTCAGATCCAGCTACCAGACAATTGAAGACAGCCCTCGTACCCGAGACTCCACTGAAATGTTGCAAACTAGCCAGTCCTAAACCTGCTTATTCTTCTTCACCAGTTTCTTCCCATGGAAACTACAATAAAGGCTCTTACCCACATTTTCCTCCCATCACTTCTGCCTTCTCATTGACCCTGGTTCTTTGCTGTGGGACCTTCTATCAGTCTGATAGCTGCTAGAATGCAAGTATTCTTTCCTTCCTGAGTTACCTCAGTACTCACCAGCTCAACATCGTTGGTGACTGCAATTGCTGATGACTGTGAAAGGTATCAGCAAGTATTACATTTCTCAAGGTAAGTTATATAAGGGCCTATCATTAGTTTTCTTTTCCTGCATACCAGCTAAGTAGCTTCAGTTCTGTTCAGTCGCTCAGTCATGTCTGACTCTTTGTGACCCCATGAATCACAGCACGCCAGGCCTCCCTGTCCATCACCAACTCCCGGAGTTCACTCAGACTCACATCCATCAAGTCAGTGATGTCATCCAGCCATTTCATCCTCTGTCGTCCCCTTCTCCTCCTGCCCCCAATCCCTCCCAGCATCAGAGTCTTTTCCAATGAGTCAACTCTTCACATGAGGTGGCCAAAGTACTGGAGTTTCAGCTTCAGCATAATTCCTTCCAAAGAAATCCCACGACTGATCTCCTTTAGGATGGACTGGTTGGATCTCCTTGCAGTCCAAGGGACTCTCAAGAGTCTTCTCCAACACCACAGTTCAAAAGCATCAATTCTTTGGCGCTCAGCTTTCTTCACAGTTCAACTCTCACGTCTATACATGACCACAGGAAAAACCATAGCCTTGACTTGCTGGGAGCCGTCATGAGGACCTCCACCGGTGGCAAAGGTCATGAGGAAGGAGGCTCGACACACTCAAAGGCGGGATGGAGCCTCAGGAGTCCCCCTGGAAATTCTTGAGCATCTACCCCCAAAACCAGAGTCTGCCTACTTTACTGCTTTGTGCTCTCACCTACACCTCTGACTTTATGGGGGGCTGTTCCCCACCACCTCTTTTGGAGAAGGAGTTAACTTAGAGCTCCAGTTAATAATAATTCCTGAGTGTGATAGGAGTGTTTCAACCTACAAACTCCTCTGAAGGTTCTCTAGCCTGCCTGACAGGCCTGTCCAGCCACATGTGATTGCTCACAGCCTCCCAACCGTGAGAAGCATGAGATGCTTTAAACCTTCTAAAATCAGGTTCTTTAGAGAAGTTAGAAAACTATTAGTATAGTATAGTGGGCTGATTAGAAATTGTATTGGTGAAGAGTTTTTCATTTGTTGAGCCAATGTTTGCTGCTAAGTCTCC
>NW_011494760.1:805655-812234 GCF_000754665.1 Bison bison bison | reverse complement strand
AAGAAATAAGTATTAACCTTTGATATTAATCACGTTAGACCTTAGGCTAAGCAAATTCTTTCCTTAATTAAAACCCACTACACCCTCACCTTATAGGAATGTAACTTTATCTGGTACCTTCGGAAGGTAGCATCTGTTTTAAGAATAATCACCCCTGGAGAAATAAGTGTTGACTGACCGCTGTCACAAGGAGAGGGTCATAAATTGTCAGCAGGCCCCCTGGCCAGAAGATGATGTAACACCCCTAAGACCTTCATATACATTTGTACAAAGCACCTGACTTTAATAAAAGTCAGGACTGCTGACCCCACGTGACTTTTGTATAACATCTATAAAAACAGACCCTGGAAAATAAAGATTTGGAATCAGTTCCTCCAAAGACTGGTCTCCCCATGTCGTTCTTTCTCTCACCTTCTGGCTGAACCCCCATCTGGAACGTGGAGGCTTGTCAAGCCTCCTAATTATGCCTGGGCTTCTAAGATCTGACTGGGGAGGCCTTAGTGTCTCCTCTCCTTCGGGAGAATGGGAAGACGCCTGTGGCCTACGTAGGTGACGTAAATTCCTTGCCCTGGAATTTTATTAGCTTTCCACGTAAACCAAATTATTCAGCCTCTTTTCTCCACTGAATTTTCCTATTGAGCTATCCTTATTCTATTACTCTTTATATCTCTAATTAATATTTAAATAAAGCTATCGTATCCTGATCGCTGAAGCCGTCTTTCCTTCAAATTGCCCTGGATCCACCTGGGCTGGACCCTGGCATTGACTAGACGGACCTTTGTTGGCAAAGTAATGTCTCTGCTTTTCAATACACTATCCAGGTTGGTCATAACTTTTCTTCCAAGGAGTAAGCGTCTTTTAATTTCATGACTTCAGTTACCATCTGCAGTGATTTTGGAGCCTCAAAAAATAAAGTCTGACACTATTTCCACTGTTTCCCCATCTATTTGCCATGAAGTGATGGGACCAGAGGCCATGATCTTCGTTTTCTGAATATTGAGCTTTAGGCCAACTTTTTCACTCTCCTCTTTCACCTTCATCAAGAGGATTTTTAGTTCCTCTTCACTTTCTGCCATAAGGGTGGTGTCATCTGCATATATGAGGTTATTAATATTTCTCCCGGCAATCTTGATTCCAGCTTGTGCTTCTTCCAGCCCAGAATTTCTCATGATGTACTCTGCATATAAGTTAAATAAGCAGGGTGACAATATAAAGCCTTGTCGTACTCCTTTTCCTATTTGGTGTACAAATCTGCAACCCTCTGGACCAGAGCCCACAAGGCTCTTCTGTCCATGGGATTCTCCAGTCAAGAATATTGGAGTGGGTGGCCATGCTCTCCTCCAGGGGATCTTCCAGACCCAGGGATCAAACACTTATCTCATGCCTCTCCTGCATTGGCAAGAAGGTTCTTTACCACTAGTGCCACCAGAGAAGCCCTTTCTTGCCCGTGGTACCCTTAAATATTAAAAGGAGTCCTGTCTGCCACATATATATTTTAACCCCACTCTGATCATTAATCCCTTGGCTCCTTTCTCTTTCTTGTCTATTAGCTGTTTTTTTTTTTTTGGTTTTTTTTTTTTTTAGTGTCTGATTCAGTTCAGTTCAATTCAGTTGCTCAGTCGTGTCCGACTGTTTGTGACCCCATGGACTGCAGCACACCAGGCTTCCCTGTCCAACACCAACTTCCGGACTTTACTCAAACTCATCTCCATTGAGTCAGTGATGCCATCCAACCATTTCATCCCCTGTAGTTCCCTTCTCCTCCAGCCTTCAATCTTTCCCATCATCAGGGACTTTTCAAATGTCTGATTACTTATTTAGTTTTCCAAATTAGTTTGACTTTCTGGTGTAGTTCCATAATCATCATTTGCGTGTACCTTACTTGCTAAGCCTCTTGTTTTTTTTTTATTATTATTATTATTTTATTTCTGATTTCTTTGTTATATAAAACCCAACCATATATTAACTTCACCAATTTCATTTTTGTTTCTATGCCCATCTTCTGAAGACTGAGAAAATTGTATCATTTTGTGGATTTTTGCCACTTCGAATTTATGATATTCAAGTTTAGTCTTGCTGCAAATGTCCTATTATATCACTCTTGCAAAATGCACTTTTAGTTTATCTAGCTATTTCAAATTTTACCAGTTTTCTCAAGGGAATGCTTCTTAGCTTCCTTATCTTTAAGAGATATTTTTTTATCCTTATTTTCCATAAAAATCAAAATTCAAAACTTCATTGTGAAAATGACTTAAGCTCTTAGATACTTAATTATATATCAGTTCAATTCAGTTCAGTCGCTCAGTCATGTCCGACTCTTTGTGACCCCATGAATCACAGCACGCCAGGCCTCCCTATCTACAACCAACTCCCGGAGTTCACTTAGACTCATGTCCATCGAGTCAGTGATGCCACCCAGCCATCTCATCCTCTGTCATCCCCTTCTCCTCCTGCCCCCAATCCCTCCCAGCATCAGAGTCTTTTCCAATGAGTCAACTCTTCGCATGAGGTGGCCAAAGTACTGGAGTTTCAGCTTCAAGCATCATTCCTTCCAAAGAACACCCAGGGCTGATTTTCAGAATGGATTGGTTGGATCTCCTTGCAGTCCAAGGGACTATCAAGAGTCTTCTCCAACACCACAGTTCAAAAGCATCAATTCTTCGGTGCTCAGCTTTCTTCACAGTCCAACTCTCACGTCCATACATGACCACAGGAAAAACCATAGCCTTGACTAGATGGGCCTTTTTTGGCAAAGTAATGTCTCTGCTTTTCAATATTCTATCTAGGTTGGTCATAACTTTTCTTTCAAGGAGTAAGCGTCTTTTAATTTCATGGCTGCAGTCACCATCTGCAGTGATTTTGGAGCCTCAAAAAATAAAGTCTGACACCGTTTCCACTGTTTCCCCATCTATTTGCCATGAAGTGATGGGACCAGATGCCGTGATCTTCATTTTCTTAATGTTGAGTTTTAAGCCAACTTTTTCACTCTCCTCATTCACCTTCATCAAGAGGCTTTTTAGTTCCTCTTCACTTTCTGCCATAAGGGTGGTGTCATCTGTATATCTGAGGTTATTGATATTTCTCCTGCAATCTTGATTCCATCTTGTGCTTCTTCCCGCCCAGTGTTTCTCATGATGTACTCTGCATATAAGTTAAATAAGCAAGGTGACAATATATAGCCTTGATGTACTCCTTTTCCTATTTGAAACCAGTCTGTTGTTCCATGTCCAATTCTAACTGTTGCTTCCTGATCTGCATATACGTTTCTCAAGAGGCAGGTCAGGTGGTCTGGTATTCCCATCTCTTTCAGAATTTTCCACAGTTTATTGTGATCCACACAGTCAATGGCTTTGGCATAGTCAATAAAGCAGAAATAGATGTTTTTCTGGAACTCTCTTGCTTTTTTGATGATCCATATGCACGTACAAATTTCCTTACTTCTATTTCTCCTTTTCCAAAGGACAGATGTTCTTTGTAATACTTAAGACAGACCCACCTTGATCCTTATCATCACCTATATGATAGCCGCATCTAATTCTGTTTTCTTTAACACCACACTCAACTTTGTACCTGCTTTCTTCCTTATTCTTTGACTCCTCTTCCTTCCTATCCTGTCCCATCTCCTCGAGTCACCTCCATCTTCCTCTTTTCTTTTCTTTGCACTTTATATCTGTCTCTGTCTGTCTGTACCTCTCTGGATAAACACACAAACTTCTAATTTCTCTCATCTTGCAACAGCAGGGAAAAAAATAACAACACAAAACACAAACATTTCTTCACTTACCATGTTGCTCTTCCAGATAAAAATATCTCTCCTACTAGATTCTTAGGAAACAGACTAGTCACTGTTGTTCTTGCCACACCATGCACTGACACCTCGACTTACTGTAACCTAGAACCAACCTTTATTGTTCTATTAAAGTTATTTTAGATAAAGTTGTCAGTGTCTTCTTGGGTGCTAAATACAAAAGGTGCACTTCAGGCCTTTCTTCCCTAATTTCTCTGCATCTTCTGGTACCACTGACTAAGTTTTTCTTTTTGACACCAAGCTTAATTTTCACTTTCCTGCTTATTTTGCATGACTCAAATTAGTGGAGTCATGCAATATTTGTCCTTTTGTGACTTCTCTCATTTCAGGTTTATCTATGTTGTCACAAGTAATAGAATTTCCTTTCTTTACAAGGCTAAATAATATTTGATTGTGTGTGCATACTGTGTTTTCTTTATCCATCCTTTGTTGATGAATATGTGAGGTGGTTTCAAATCTTGGCTTGTGATTAGCACTATAATAAACATGGAGGTAACAGACATCTCTTTGAGATACTAATTTCAATTATTTTGGATATGTATTATGGAGCAGAAATTATTAAAAGTTACTGTCACTAGAAGTTTTAAACTAATAGAAGGAAAGATAGAACAAAATAAAATTATGGCACATTTGTGAGGTTAAATATGATCATTATTGTATTCCTAATAAATAAAATGAGTAGGTTTGTTCATTAACATGAAATGGTATAAATAAGAGATAGAGACATAATTTACATTGACTTCAGGAAAAGAAAAATAAGAAGTTGACAGCTAAATTGGTTAAAAGAGCAGTGTGCATATATTCTCAATCATGTTTGACTCTTTGCCACTCTATGGATTTTAGTCTGTCAGGCTCACCTCTCCGTGGGATTCTCCAGGCAGGAATACTGGAGTGGATTTCCACACACTCCTCCAGGGGATCTTCCTGACCCAAGGACTGAACCCCACTCTCTTATGTCTCCTGCTTTGACAGGTGAGTTCTCTACCACAAACACCACTTGGGAAAACAGCAGCATTGTTCACTATAGACAAGATAAGGCAACATCCTAAATGTCCATGGATAGATTAGTGGATTAAAAAAAAATGTAGTAATTGCATATTCAAATGTTTGAAAAATATTCAAACTTGCAATATGTACCAACATGGATGAACTTTGAGAATATTATGCTAGGTGAGATGTCAGTCACAGAAAGATAAATACAGCATGAAGTGAAGTGAAGTGAAGTGCAGTGGCTCAGTCGTGTCCGACTCTTTGTGACCCCATGGACTATAGCCTACCGGGCTCCTCCATACATGGGATTTTCCAGGCAAGAATACTGGAGTGAATTGCCATTTCCTTCTCCAGGGGAACTTCCAGACCCAGGGATCAAACCTGGGTCTCCCGCATTGTAGGCAGATGCTTTACCATCTGAGACACAAGGGAAGCAAATACAGCATGACTGTTCTTAATTGAAGTATAGCTAATGGTAACACATATTTATAGACTCAAAGAGTAGAATGGTGGTTTCCAGGGGAAGAGGGAAGAGAAAAATGGGAAGTTAATAGCAATAAGCATAAAGTTTTAGTTAAACAAGATGAATACATTCTAGAATCTGCAGTACAACATTGGATTCATATGATACTGTGTTGCACATTTAAAAATGTGTTAAGAAACTAGATTTCATGTTCAGTGTTTGCATCAGGATAAAAGTAATTTTTATAAAGGAAAATAATGAAAAAAAAGAGTCTTAAAAAATTAGAAGGAATTCATGATATAGACTTGGTAGTTACAGGAAGACATTTTCCAATTTGTAAGAAAAAGAAAGTTAATAAAAGCAAGAAAAGATAATGAAAAATGGGTACAATTTCTCTAAAGGTCATGAAGAGAGACCTGACTTCAAGAATCGTCAGTTCATATGATGGAAGAATACATATTTTGCTTTGTGATATTCAGTCAGTTCGCTTCAGTTCAGTTCAGTCACTCAGTCGTGTCTGACTCTTTGCAACCTTATGGACCACAGCACACCAGGACACCCTGTCCATCACCACTCCTGGAGTTTACTAAAACTCATGTCCATTGAGTCAGTGATGCCATCCAACCATCTCACCTTCTGTCATCCCCTTTTCCTCCTTCCTTTAATCTTTGCTAGCAACAGGGTCTTTTCAAATGAGTCAATTTCTTGCATCAGGTGGCCAAATATTGGAGTTTCAGCTTCAGCATCAGTCCTTCCACTTAATATTCAGGACTGATTTCCTTTAGGATGGACCAGTTGGATCTCTTGAAGTCCAAGGGACTCTCAAGAGTCTTTTCCAACACGACAGTTCTAAAGCATCAATTCTTTGGCACTCAGCTTTCTTTCTTTCTTTCTTTTTAATTTAATTTTATTTTTAAACTTTACAATATTGTATTAGTTTTGCCAAATATCAAAATGAATCTGCCACAGGTATACCTGTGTTCCCCATCCTGAACCCTCCTCCCTCCTCCCTCCCCATACCCTCCCTCTGGGTCGTCCCAGTGCACCAGCCCCAAGCATCCAGTATCGTGCATTGAACCTGGACTGGTGACTCGTTTCATACATGATATTATACATGTTTCAATGCCATTCTCCCAAATCTCCCCACCCTCTCCCTCTCCCACAGAGCCCATCAGCTTTCTTTATATTCCAAATCCCACATCCATACATGACTATTGGAAAAAACATAGGCTTGACTAGATGGACCTTTGTTGACAAAGTAATGTCTCTGCTTTTTAATATGCTGTCTAGGTTGGTCATAACTTTCCTTTCAAGGAGC